>NW_017535075.1:37227-42324 GCF_001853355.1 Bactrocera latifrons
AAAAATTATAAATTTCTGCTTTTAAAATAACTAAACACTTTTCTTTACCATCAATTTTGGTAAGAAAACCCCGGAATTATTTTTAGAATCCCGAAATTTATCTTTCGAAATACCGAAAGATGTTTGGTAATTGTTTTTTAATCCCCTTTTGTGCTCAATATAAGAAAAATATATATAAACACGAAATTTCGGGACCAGAAATTCGTCATTTCGAGATCCTGAAAGATTTTTTGTAATTAGTTTTTAAACGCCCTTTTGCTCAATATATAATCCCGAAATATAGAATTTTTGTTATTTAATTTTTTAAAACGACTTTTGTTGCCATACATGCAAAAATTAAAATTTTGAAGAATTTTCCAAATCTTCGAAGGCCGAAAATATAGTGGATGATGATAACGTAGTAGATTAGAGGATTATTTAACTTAATATAATATAAATTTGTACATATGTATGTATTATCAAATAAAAATTATTATCATAGTGAGGGAATTATTACAGCTTCATAAGGCTACGAGCATAGTGAAGCAAAGCCTAACCATGATTAGCTTCAGAAAATGTTTAAATAAAATCATATAATTTAACTTTGAATCAAATAATATAATTTCAAGGCAAACAGCAACATTTCAAACACTGCATAGGTCCACTAATTACATTATCGACGTCAGGTTCGTTGCAATCCCACAGTTCATAAGCTGGCCTATATATTTACCGCTTTCTTTTTCACTTGTTCTGCCTCCACATTCTGTTTTATGCTAATTATCCAGATAACCCTGTCTTATTGCTTTACTTTTCTGCTTCGCCCTATACTTACTTACACTCTTCATAGAATGCAAAAGCTCAAGTTAATTAACATTCAAAAGTTGTTGCCACAAAGTTGACTACAAAGGCAATGATATCAAAATATATACCATATAAGTTTGTACAGTATCTACATATCTATGTGTGTATACATGTGAGCGAAAGCTATCGGAAAACATTCACTGAACAATTTCAATTATTGAAAGCGACATGAACTACTTTCAAAACGACCAGCATTTGCTGTTAAATATTCCCAGGGTGGAGTGCTTTAAAATGGCTCAAAGGGTTTTGGCTACTTTGAGTTGCCATACTATTACTAAAAAATTCACATAAACTTACAGTGTGATTAGCAGTGTCTTATGACCATTAAATATTGTTTATTTGGTTTACTTTTTAAAAATTTCAAATACATAAATTGATAATCATACTGAATGGATATGTACATACATTAGGGTGCTTCTAATAAATTAAAAAAATATATTTTTATGTGTCCTCAGTCCCAACAATACCAGACAGACTAAATTTTTTATAATTCTATATAAGACCGTGCATTAGGGTGCACCTCAGAAAAGTAGAGATGAAACGAACTTTTTATTCTTGCTTGCTCGAAGCAAATTTTTGTAGATCCAAAGTTATATTAAACATAACTTGTATGTATGTATATAAATGCTTAATTTGTGTATTAGGTAGGTTCGGAAATACAAAAATAAAATTCTTTAGTCTCACCCTAACAGTTCTTCTATAAAGACTAGGATGAACAAAAGTGACAAGTTTTTGTGGCGAAATTTGCGGGATGCCGAAGTAGTATCGGCTTGTTGGAGACTTTTTTTTATAAGTTTTGGTATGGAAAGAATCGTATATTAGTTTTCTAAAATCCCGAAATCTTCGGGATCCCGAAGTAATAAATACAAAATAAGTTTTGTCAAAAATTGTTTCAATAAAAAAATCCATTTAATTTTCCATAATCTCGAAATTTGGAAATTACCATATTCGAGACCTCGAATATTATCTTTTTATTTCATAAAATTTTACTTCTCAATCCCGAAATTTCGGGATCAAAAATTACAATGTTCGGGATCCCGAAGTTTTATTAGTTGTTTTTTATTTATTATATTATTTTTGTCATACATTTTTCTAATAAAAAAATACTATTTTAAGTTTCTATAACCCCGAAATTTCGGGATCGAAACTACTATTTACTTAATAAAATTGTACTACTTAGATCCGAAATTTCAGGATCAAAAATTCGGGATCCCGAATTTTTATTTGTTCTTTTTTAATCCAATTTTAATCCATTACTTTTCTATTGGTTTCTTTCATTAATCGATAATATTGTAATTTATTTAACCACCCTAATGAGTACAAACTGCTATTCGTATAAATTAAAAAGTATGGAAAATGGCTCACAGACTGCAGCCGCTAGCGATTTTTTCTGCCTTTTACCGTGAAATTCGCCGTTCTTTCTGCTCTCCGCTCGTTTGCTGCCCCTTTGATTCACTTTCAAGCTCAATTGACAGCTTTGATGCAAACTTTTGGTTTTAACTTTTCACAGCAAGTGTTACACAGCTGCAGTGCAGGCATGATCTGCGCAAAAAAAAAAAACACTTGCCGCACTCACACCGGCCTCAACGCAAACAAACACACACATACAAATAAATGTAAACACATATGTACATATAAAAGTGTATGTATGCTTTGTAGCAGCAACGCGGCTATTGAAGCGCTCATAACGAGATCAACGAGATTTTGTACTCAATGGACGCGAGTACAAAGAAGAAAAAGTTGACTGAAGCAAGACCGAAGAAGCGGTGTAACGAAGGCGCAGAGAAACCAGAACGCTGGCAAAACCCGCAAGTCTGCCTGGGCGACAAGTGCATGAAGCTGTCATTGTTGTTGTGTTAAGCTGCGCTGGAAAAGGTGTTTTGTTGAGGTAGTGGAGCAGCAGCAGCCGCCGCACAAAAGCAAACAAAGAAGTAGAAAACACGCTTTGCGCATGCGTACCACGAGATCGCTCGCCGCTAATGACACAGTCGAAGACAGCAGGTAAAGACCAAAATCAAACAAAAATAAAATAGAAAACTTTTTAGTTTGCAAAATACACAAAACAAAAGAAAAAAAACAAGCCACAAGAAATTGCAGAATGAAATGTAATAAAAATACGAAGGTGTATAAAATAAAAAGTGAATAACTGTAAAATCGTAAAATGTGGCACAACACAAAAATGGTCATAAAATGTGAGACGGCCTGGTGGCCGTGGTAGGGATAGGAAGAGTGTTGAAGTGCAGTGCAGCAACATATGTACATATACCTGCATATAGTATGTATGTATTTGAGGTGAGTCCCAACGATTATAGTAGTACTGACTTAAATTTCGAAAATTCAGAAATTTAGAAAAGAATTTCCACATTTTTCTTTAATTAAAAAAATGTATATTTTAACAAAAAAACAAAAAAAAAATATATATAAACCAAAAATCTTTCTTGAGTATTTCTTCAAAAAAAAAAAAATTTGATATTCTCTCTTTTTTGTTTTTTAAATTAAAAAAAATAGTCCATTCTTTCTTGAAAATTTTTTAAATATTTTTTTTTCGTAATGTTTTTTGTTTTTTAAATAGTGAAAAGCCTCACGCAAACACCATTCGGCAGACGAATGGCTGAAGTCGTTTGGAAAGTGAAAAATGAATAGCCATTTTCTTAGGTTATAATTTAGGTTAATTGAATCTTCAAACAGATGTTAACTTTAAGAAATTAAAATTCATAAACATTTTTTCCGCTTATTTAAGAAACGCCTTCAATGGCGGTTTAAATGAAAATATTTTTCTTTAACTAAACGAAACATTATTTAGAATAGCTAAAAAAATAATAAATTTCAAGTGGAAAACGTAATTTATATATTCGAGATCAAAAAATATGTAAACAGAGTTGCCACACTCTTGGAAAAATTATATTAAGCTTAGCAAATATTAAGAAGTATTATAAAACGTTTGCTATCCGTTTTTAAGAAAGTGTTTTAAAAGTTTTATACTGAAACAAATTTTGGAGAGAAAAAGAAAAATAGGTAGTCAGAATTGTCAAAAAAATCGTTGTTTTCCATTCCCTTAAAGTATATTTCTGGCTTTCGAGTTATTCTATAATAAAACAAAGGTGTGGGCTTGAACTGCTGCTGGTCAGGGAAGTGTCTCCAAGTACATAAGGCCTGTTAGTTATATGGGGTTTAGGGCGAGTTTTCACCAGTTTTTATTCATTTTAAACAGACATGTGCATATGTACATGTATTAAAAGAAAAACATGGTTTCTCAAATGTATTAAAATAATTCACGTATTGGCCGATATATGCGGTATAAGGTCACCAGTAAGTTCGAAAGTTTTTATATTTGGTATATGGGGGCTAAGGGAAGTAACATACTACTTTCAGGAAAAGATTCTCTCAGAATTTCAATAAAAATTTGACAAATGGACAATATGTATCATGAAAAGATAACTAAAGGTACTGGTTATATGGGTAGCAGGCGTGGCTGTAGTCCGAGTTCGCCCATTCTCAAACTGTAACATAGAAATCTAAGAGAAATATCACATACCGAATTTATTTGAAGTCGATGAGGCGAATCTCATGTTACGTGCTTTCACCTAAAAGCGGGCGGTGCCACACCGAACTTCTAATTTTGACCCCGGCGTCCTTAACAAGTGCGCCTTGCTTCTACGATCCCCTTTGCGAAATTAGTATTTTATATTATAATTTAGTGCTTAGTTATGGTCTTTTATGGGTTTTCGTTAATAGTGTTTAGTAGGCGTGGCAGTAGTCCGATTACGTCCAACTACGAATTCGTACTTTTTTGACAAGCAAAGCGCTTACCACGTAGTTTCGTCAAAATATCTCAATTTGTACTTCAGTTACAGCTTGTATGAACAGACGGACGGATGGACAGTCAACCGGATTTGAACTCGTCATTCTGATCATTTATATATGTATATATGTATATATAACCTTATATCTATATATAAACAACCGTTAGCTGAACAGAACTATAATATGTATTCTGTAGCAACATGTTCCAAGAGCATAAAACTATATGCAGTGAAGCGTATAAAGAACCTACTGATTTTTGAAGCTTTTAAATGGGATTTCTACTACCAGAACAACGACATTCACTAAAAGTGTAAATTTCTTCGTACCGAGCCGACATGAAAAATTTAAGAAATATATATGTATATAAAGATATTATATGTGTGCGCATACTTAAGCCTTGCTTGTAATGCTTTCATTCAAATATTCAATCATTTAATCAATTATTCAGGATAT
>NW_017535075.1:42509-85518 GCF_001853355.1 Bactrocera latifrons
AATTTTTTGCTATTTTTCTTTTTAAACAAATTGTTTTACAATTTTAATTACAACAAAATTTTATTTTTAAATTTTTTTTAAATAGTAAGCAAGCTAAAAAATAATTGCTTTTCACAAAAACTGAAATGTAATAAATTTTTCTGCACGTTTTCGTGCCTCAACTCTTTCTAAAAGTACAAATTTGTAGGCAACGACTTCGCTGCACTTGCACCGCTAACACGTTTTCGATAAGTTTTAGTGCAAAATATTTCACACTTACATTATTTACGGCGACGTGATCTGCAAATAACACCAAATTGCTATTAGGGCCTGCCTGTCACCTACTTTCACTGCCAACAACAAAACAATAAAATAATCACGCTGTTTCTTGAGCTACGCGCAAAATTCGGTTTTAGCGTTGAAGAATATTTTTTTTTTGTTTACTTTGATTTATTTTATACAATAATTGCTAACGCTGGTAGAACTCTTTTGCACATTTAAGTAGTCTACGGGCTTTCATTGCTTTTGATATTACTTGTTATTGTTGTTGTTTTTTGGAGTTGTTGTAGTTTTTAGTTTATTTTTGGAGTTTTTAGTTTATTTTTGTTGTTGTAATATTTTTTGGTTTTTTTGTTCTTGTTAGAACTCAGTAATATGCACAGAACACTTTTAAAATTTTTTCTTGCGTTATTTTGTTATTGACTCTTTGCGCGCACTTCAATGAATTTCAGCTGTTTTTACTTTTTCTATTTTTTTATTTTTATTTTTTGGTTTTTTTTTTTTCTTTCGAGCAAACCCCGGAAAATACTTAAAACGATTTTTGCGCTTACTAATATTCTATTGAAAATTGTATAGGCGCACAACGCAGTTATTTTCGTGTAAAAGTGTACGACAAACACGCGTCAATCAAACGAATCGCTCGCTAAGAACAGGTGGCAATTGCTGTTACTGCCTACCGAATACAAAAACACAGAGCACAAAAGCAAATGTCAACAGCGAGCGCGTGAGGCTGTGAAGCACTTGGAATGGATGCTGTTTTCGGTTATTATAATTTTTCGTATTTTTTTTAATTTTTTTGTTTTTGCTGTTCACAACAACACCAACAAAGTTAGTGTTTTTTGTTTTTGGCTAATAGGAAATGCGAGGGAAAAAGGTCGCAAGCGAAACGCAAATTATCTACACTTTTATGCTCCAGCACGGGTGGCAATTTCACGCAGAACAGGCCAAGTCACAGCAGCCACTGGTAGCGATGTCGAGCGGACGACAACTTTTGCAAGCGCACGAGCAAGTGCTACGCATATATGTATGCGTGTGTGTGGTTTGTGTAAACAAACGAGCACCAAGCAGCAGCAGCGAACCTTTGCGTCCGAAAGTATTTGTACAAAAACAAAAAATGCTATAGCGAGTGTTTAGCTTTTAGGCTGACGAATTTTCCGCGCAACGACTTCTGCCTCCAACGAGCGACGACAACAAATTGAATACTTGGCGTTCATATGATAGTTTTGGAGTCATCTCCAGCTTATAGCGCGCTCCAAAGCAGCAAAACGACCACACGACAACACACTCTACTCAAAATCACACACACACGCCGCTCTCATGCAAACGCAGAAACGCAGCTCGACTATATTTTTGTGCATATCTCTGGAGCTGAGCTCTGCTGGTGCCTTGTTCGTGATTTGTCAATGTTTCAATTCCGCATTGTTGTTGGAATTATTATTAACCTCACACATTTCATACAGCTTCAGAAATGTTTGTGAGCACTTTGTTGTTGTTGTTTTTGTTGACATACTCATATTATTGTTTGTGATTATAAGTCTCCGCAATAGTTAGTCTCTCACACTTTTTGTTTGTATGTAAACCGTATGTTTTATTATTACTGTAAAATGTGTTGTTTTTGTTGTTGTAATATTAGTTTGTTTTGTTGTAGTAATATTTGTTGTTTTGTTGTTGTAATATTTATTGTAACATTTCTGCCGCAAATTGAGTTTGCTCACCTCTTTCATGGCTGCAAGTGCGTTGCAAAGCTTTCAGTTAGCGCTCCGAAGCCCGTTTCAAAGTGTTTCGTTTCGCATTCGTTCCGCCCAATTAACTGCTACCGCACTGAAATTAACTATCCTATTTTCTCGCTTTAAACTTTTCGCTTTGCTGTTCAGTCGTTAGTTGCACTTTGGCGGTTACTGCGTCGAGGAGAGCTTTTAAAAGCTTTTAGTCGCATTTCCAGCGGAAAATAGTGTTTGGTAAGCTTTCGTTTTGACTAGGCTAAGTGAGGTGGTTTGTGCACCGATTAAATGCAGATATGTTATATGCCCATGTAGTGTTAGACGTGTGATATTGTGGGGACTTAAGTGAGGTAGTGGAGTACAAGTCCTTCGAATTCAGATTCAACATGACTTAAAATGAAATACAATTAAATATGATCTTTTATATGAAAATACTTTATTTAGATATGAGGTTCCTTAAAATTTACGAAGAAATCCACATATAAATAGAACGTTCTGAAATATCACATTGATCAGATTAAAATTCCTCCGAATTTTTCACTCGTGACACTAGTGCTGAATTTTGCTTAAACAAATCAAATTTGACCCGGGCTGATATAACATTGACCTCCAGGAGGATCAAATTTAATGAAAATCATCATGTTGACATCAAAGAGATGACAGAGGGTCTCAATATCTAGTACGGATCGACTCAACGCATTTTGGTTAATTTTTTGGGTATGAAGAGTTTCAATACGAGACTCGTACCAAAAGATCAGCACCCTGAAGAGATTCAAGAGGTGCCATTTCATCTAGCAAAAGCAACGGTTTATTGTGGTTTGTGGGTCGGTGGAGTCATCAATCCATATTTCTTCAAAATAAGAACGACTGTTATCGCACTATACTAACCGGCTATTTAATGCCGGAAATAAAAGCTCGTTATTTCGGCGACATTTGGTTCCAACAAGACGGCACCACTTCCCACACATCGCATCAATCAATGGAATTATTTAGAGAACACTTCGGTGAGCAGATAAATTTACGTTTTGGGCCGGTCGATTGGCTACCAATATTCCTATGGGGATATGTAAAGTATAAGTGCGACGATAGCGCTTCAATTTAGGCCTTGGAGCAAAACATCACGCGTGTCATTAACCAGCTACCAGTCGAAATGCGCGAATGAGTCATAGAAACTTGGACTCAAAGAATGTACCATCAGAGACACCGCGGCTAATATTTGAAAGAAATAGTCATGAAAAAATAAATGCCAAAAAGTGTTCTTTCGAATTGTAATAAATACTTGACATAAAATTTGAATCTTCTGTGCTCTTTTCTTTAAAAATATACCAATATTTTTTTTTATATATGTAGAAAAAATTTTTAAGATCACAAAAGAATTTATAGGATTTCAAACAGGTTTCGGAAATGTTCGATCAGAAGAAATTTTATTTGAAACTAATTCGTTAATTGTATTTAGAAGTTGAAATTGGTTGAATTTATAAGAAAATGGGTTGTTCAAACCTATCTTAAACTTGGCACAATTTCTACTAAAAGTTGATCCATCACTCGATTATGTTTTTATGATTTTCTGCGACATAAAATAGGATTACTATATGGTAACTTTGGATTGTTCCATTGAATTCACTTTTATGAAGGAATATCATGTTGGTAAAAGAATTTTAGTTAAGAAAAGATTAGGGTCGGAGGTCTTTTTGAAAAAGAAAACATCCAAAAATCTTTTATATCCGATAAACCACTTTTTACTTTACATGTTTCAAGCAATTAAAACTTCGGATGTCTCTATCATTCTTTTCTCACATCATAACAGAGACTTCGAGACTGGTGGCACCAGTTCTATATAGTGGCTAAAATACTTACCAGATAATTGTTCAATAAAATAATAATTTATTTATAATTGGTCTAGATCATAATTAGTGTGGATTGAATCTCATATGTATGAGGATGAAGGGATACTTGGGACATTAGTTGATAGTAATCACCATATGCGCTTTACTTTTATTCTTAAAATCCTCATTCTCAGCACTATCTCGCTCCTCAAGATGTTTTTTGCTTCCTAAGAAACCTGAGCGCCCTCAGTAAAACTTGCAAAAGATTTAATATATAGTATTTTAAAAGCTTAGAGATATATAAAAACATATATATAATATATAAATATAGTATATGTCAAACATAATTTTTTTTTCCGATAAGATCTTTAAATATAAGTATCCACAATCTATTACAGTTATTATTTTAAAAAATTTAAATTTTTCTCCCAAAATAAAGAAACATTATACATCACTTGAAGTATTTTGAAAAAGGAAACTGAAAAAAAAAGCTATCAATCAAAAAAAATTTTAGTCTTGCTTCAAATGAACGCTTGAAAACTGCTCAATAATTAAAATTTATTTTATCACTTATTTACTGCAAAACGAAAATTTTCAAAAATATCCGCGAAAACGATCGGAGTAAGCGAAATCGGCACACAAATGCTACCGATGGCGCAAAACGATTGTTTTCTCAGCATGAGTCAAGATTATCTCATCTGTACGACCATACACAAAGCGCGACAGTTAGGAGTTTTCACGGGCGAGACCTTCGTACGCATTACGCTCGACAAAGCGCATAGGACGACCAAGCCTTACGCGCGCTCCGAAAACCCCTACTACAATGAGGTAATGCAAACACAATTTCAGCGAAAAAAAAAATATTATAAATTCACCTTCTCAGTATTTCGTCTTCGAAATCCGCTGCACGCTTACGGAGCTTTTGCGTTTAACAGTGCTATACGAAGTACGTAAGCGGAATGCCTGCAAGAAAACCATGTCACATGGTGAATTACTAATCGATCTGCAAAGCGTTTGGAATCAACCGAATCGTTGTTTCTTCAAAAAGTGGGGACGCCTTGAGGCCTCCATTGCCGACATTTCCAATAACACACCGGGTGCATGTAAGGGTTATCTGCAAATCGATTTGGCGATCGTGACACAAAACTCCGATCCCAATACTGTACTGAGACCACACGAAGATATGCTCGAGTTGAATCGGTGGCAAATTAATCAAGACTATGATAATATCGAGCGGTACGCGTGTGAGCGTAGAATATTGCTGCAATCTTTTCTAATTCTTTCTTCCTTAGCAATATGCTACAAAACGCAGATAATTCCATGCAGTGCAATATCCGTTATAATGTCACACTCTATAAGGCAGTGCTGACCAAGAAGAGTGACTATCTCATACAAGTATCCTTTGCTGCCAACCATGTACTTGTGACACCGTCCCATTCACCAATGACCTTTCATTTCTAAAGTTTAGATTCCATCCTTTCAAGGGCAAGACAAATGTTTGCAAGGCCACTGCTCAACCGGAGTGGAACTATTCGGTGTGCTTCTCATGGACCTATCCATCGCTATCACAAACCTTTGTCGTGCAAATTCTCTCACACGAGCACCTACAATGGAAGGCAATCGCTGACTATGAGATACATTTCGATGAGATCGCTTTTAAAGGTTTCTTCACGAGAGCGGCATCAGTCTTATATTTTGCAATTGTGATTTATTCGTTAACACATATAAACCTTTTTGCAGATAAGCCAGCCTTAGGTCCCACCTATGTACATTTTTATGATATATCAAATCCATTGCAATATCTGGGACGGCTTTTGGTGGAAGTCGATTCGGAGTGTCTACCAGCCGGTCCGGCCCGTGATCTCTTGACAAAACCTGTTGCGCCGTTAGACGAGAAACGTTGGTGGCAAGAAGAGACATTTCTGGTAGAATTTATACCATTACAGGGTGACTTCCTGCACGGTAATTTCAGCAACTGTAAAATTACTATGAAATTGGCAGGTAATTCAGAAAACATTTTCTTATAACGTATTTTGTGAGCTTTTATCAATCCAAGCAAAATTGTTAGAGAATACTTCTATTTTTCTGTTTTAATAATAAATCTTACTTCCAGAGAATACCTCCAATTATGTGGAGTGCTTTCTAAAAAGCTATCCAGGTAAACATAACACTACTGGCACCAGTTTAAAATATTTTCGGCAGGAAGCACCATATAAAGCAGTCTATCTTAAAATCACAATGCCCGACAATCGCTACAAGTTCGATAGCGATTATTATATGCAAGAAATTTTGGACTTAATAGTAAGAGCACTAAATAAAGCTATTTACTGAGCTATTTTAATTTCCCTTTTTTTTACGTCGCACAGGAATCAGAGCTCGCCACTTTCAAACTCTTCCAAATCAAATACACCAATCAGTTTGTGCTGCAGGCCAAGTGCTTCAAGGCCATCATAATGAACTTGCAGAGTAAGCTGAAAGAAGCTGCCGAAGATAAGCGACTTGAATACACAGGCTTTAAAGAGACTACCATGTGGGATGCCAATCGATTGGTCTATGTTAATTCTTTTTTTGTTAGTATGCAGCTCACACCAAACTTTTTTCGATACGAAATTAATTCCCCTACGTTTTTATGTAGGAAAAGTTCCCTGAAAAGTTACGCGCTATGCGTCACAAGCTCAAGACAGCACCCACTCCTCTCATCGAGCCTACCATTGCTGAAGTCGTCGATCAAATGATTTTACATTCCAACGAGCTCAAGAGTCTTTTGGCCACCACACGTCTACAGGATGAATGGCCGACACTTTTGATTATGCTCAGTGTATCGGGAAGGAATGATATTGCGGTATGTCGTTTGAATGCTAAGTACTTTTTGAATGCGCCACGAGATAAGTCAGCGAGTCCGAATAGTTTGTGCTGGCGCACCAGGAACTTTATTTTTAAGGTGAGTTGGGTTCGGAAATAATAAAGACCAGACAGGAATTCCAACTTAATAAAATTCTCATCTCTCATTTCAGGACATACAATGTCAGCATAGCTGCATCAACTGTGGCTGTAATGTTGGCGTTATACAAGGCTCTCTGGGTATTGTAGTGGATAGTGAACGTACCGAATACCTGGCCTCCATTACGAATGATTGGAAACAAACAGAATTGTACTATTGGTCGCCAATAGTGCACTATACGGTTTACAAATGTCGCATTTTCATACATCAAGCCAAGATACGTCCGGGCAGCGACTCAAGTGGTCTCTGTGACGGCTATCTGCGCGTCATATTCGGTTCACAGTGGGCGCAAACATCTGTTGAAGAGTCCACACTCTCGCCCATATGGAATTGTGTGATCTGCTTCGATGTTGTCGTATTTCCCGGCAGTCTACAGTGGTATCTGAAGAATCCACCACTTGTCGCAGTCGAGTTGTACGATCGTGATCGCTTAACTGCGAACGATTATGTGGGTTGTGGCACTGTGCCGGTGTCGGTGATTAGTATGAAAGCGGCCGATGATAGTGCGCGTGAAGAACCTGAGGGTAGACTCAAGCCAAATAAAATGGTGAAGACACGTACTGCCATGCAGAAATATCACAAATTAAAAGTTATTTCGCCGCCACCACTTGCTTGGGTGCCAATTGCTCAGCACGGTAGCGTGAGAGCCGAGGTGCTGATGTCTGCGGAGCTTGTTGAAACGACCGAAGAAATCGGTAAAATGGAAATGCCAGATCCAACTATAACAATGAATATACCGACGAGTATAAAACCTATTATGAAAAACTTTGTGTGAGTAAATTTTTTCGGGGTTGCTACTCTAAAAGTACGTTACTTCATGTTTTTTTTTTATAGCTTGGAGGTGGTATTCATTGGGTTTAGAAACTATACCAAAACGACTTTTGGTGGCCGACATCGTATCAAGGTCATGATGGGTGATCTTCTGTTGACAAGTGGCTTGTCTTCGACGCGCTTGAAGAACAGCATAAACTTCTTGGTCATATTCGCATCTGGAGTTGTCGTGAGTATATCAGATGATGGCGGATTTGCAATTTTAAGGAGAATGCTTTGCGATCATTATACATATATGTACCTACATCTGTTTAGAGTCTTCCTGAGCAACTCGAATACTGGCCCGCCATCATAGCCACCGATGTGTCCGTTTCGTCTAAAGGCGCAGAAACCACATTGGGCGCAGTTTTGATACCTGACTCAAAACGTTTTTTACAAGTAGACAAAACCGTGAAATGTATACCGGCAACTGCGGGTGAAGAGGGCACCACCATGTTGCAGATTGGTGAGTTGGAAGACAGCGAAACTCAGCCATTACTGCATAGAGATAAACCGACTTTATTCCAACGAACTTTGGGCGTTTTCAAAAAATCTCAAGGTCCCCCAAAGCTGCCGCCCATCGATAACACGGACTTTACGCAAATAATCGATGAGGCGCAGTACAGTTGGTGGACAAAATATTACAATTCCATATATACATATCAAGTAAGCGCTTTGAAAATTTTGTACACGAAGTCTTTTAGTATCAACTTCATTCTTAGGAAACTGGCGATCTCTCGCATTTGTATAAACATAGCCTTGTAATCTACCCGAACGAATTGGAGCGCCAAGCCGAGCTCGGTTATTTGCATGACTGGGCCGAGCCGGTAAAGCTGGTGCATGGCGTAAAGTACAAAAAGAACTCCATGCCGAAAGAGGAAACATACGCTACGCTGAAATTAAATATTAAGCTTGTGCCTTGCAAATGTGGTGCAAACGATGGTGGCGACGGCATTATGTTGCGGCCACTCGCAGCGGCACTAAATCCACGCTATCAAGCTGAGCTTCATACACTGACCGATCTAACAAAGATCATTGTACGCGTTTATGTAATACAGGGTGTACAATTGCGGCCACATGATAAAAATTCCAAATCGGATGCTTATGTGAGATTGCACTTAGGCGGCAAAACGGTGGCCAATCGTGCACATTACGTACCCAATGAAAGTAATCCGGTATTCGGAAAGTGTTTTCAACTGGACGCTGTGTTACCGAGGTAAGTTCTTAAAAAAAACTTTACCCAAATCCAAAAAAAAAAAAAATTGTTTTCATAAATAATTTAGCCTTTCTAAGTGTAATTTTAAGACGAGCTAAATCGGAGTTTTAGTAGTTGACGAACCCATCCAATCTAATTATACATACTCTAAAGGTCAATAAGATTGTTCTCTTTGACAGCAAGTAACAACCACAATATTGGAATATTTTAGAGTTTTGACGAACTTAGTAGCCACCCAAAAACAGGAAAATGAATTTAAGTATGCCTTTGAAGTTACACAAATTATGTAACAAGGGTTTATCACATGATCACTGAAAATATATCCTATTCGACGACACATTAAAAGACCCTACCACAGTCTGAAGACTTTCCGAAGTGTTATCCAAAGACAGCTTTCATCATATAAGCTGAACTTTAAAATATAATCTGGTTAATCTGGTAGACTGATGAACTACGTATAGACCAATTTTTACCAGATGTAGTTCAGTTGCTAGAGGAGTAGTCATTCTTTAAGATACCTCCGCTTGACATTTTAACATACTCTTGTGTCTCACTATCGATACCTTCTCCTGTGTATCATACCGTGGGGTCTCTAGGTTCATACAGCGTAGTCTTGCCAATGTGGAACAAGTGCATAATAGATGCTCCATTGTTTCCTTGGTGCCTTGCTCTAGACATTTTCTGCAGTCTTCTTGATCAGTCAAAGACCAGTTAATATTCCGATCATGTCCCTACAGTCTCTGCTATCGAGTGTCAATATAAATTTTATGCACTTCCGATCTACCGCTTTACAAATGACTTTTGATTTTCTTAACCATGCATCTGTCCAGATCGTAGTGTAGAAAATGCATGAGTTTCTCAATGTTTAACCAACACTAAGTTTTGGGGTGTTGGCCGTACACCATTCTTTGCAAAGTCGTCTACTATTTCATTTGCCCTCAATGCCTTTATGGCATCGGCTTCTAGCCAACATGAGATACGAGGTTACTGCCTTAACTGCTGCTTAGCTGTATACTTAGATGTTGACGCTAGACGACCAGCTCCGCGACTTTCGCAGTAGCAAAGCCCACAACTTGAAATAGATTGGTAATTTATGCCTATTTTAATGACTTTTTTGGAAGGTGGTTTTTTATAGGAAAAATAAAAATGAATTATATTGAATATTTAGAGTGTTTTTATTTACATATTGAAAATAGAAGAAAAGGTTTTTGACAAAATGTAATACTTTATTACTATAATTATTGTCACTCGAAGCTGAAACCTCAAAAAAAAAAAAAAAAAAAAAAAAAAAAAAAAAAAAAAAAAAAAAAAAAAAAAAAAAAAAAAAAAAAAAAAAAAAAAAACACGTAGGTGGCCCTTAATCTATAGACTATCATCTATAGACTGTTATTCAGGTCGGAACTACGAAGTTAAATTTCAATGGTAAATAATAAAATGGCGGACTTTGAAAAAAAAAAGTTCTTTTATTTTTGCAAAGAAAGGGTTGTAAAATAAAAAGTTAGGGGTGAAAAGAATGCTCGTTAGTTCCGGCGAGAACTATAAGTGTGTAGAACAACCCGTAAAAATTTAAAAGCAATCGGTTCAGTAAAAAAAAAACGTTAGAACCCGGGCCGTCCGAAAAACCAATGTTTTGAGAAAAACCCGTTTAAAGTTCAGCAACTCCGAGAGAGAGGACTCCGACGAGCTCTAGTAAACTCGTTATAACTCCCGAAATATTTCGAATTTCTGTCTGCCTGAAATTTTCACGGTATATTTTTAAGGCATTGTACTTCAAATTAAGCAAAGAAAAATTGTTCCATTCTTGGAACCCAAGTTACCAAACTACTACCTTAAAAGGCTGCCGTATGCCTAACTCTGGACTTCATTGTAATTTTAATAGACTTTTTGAGAATCATGATTCTTCTTTAAATATTTTTTATTGTCAATTATGTATATTTTATTTTCTGGTATTGAAAGTCGAAGAACATGTTACATTGCTATTGGTTGCGGTAAGATACTTTGTGACCTAACCTCATCTGATTTTCATGTTGTTCGAAGAACAAATTTGTTTGGTACCAATACCTATATTTTATAAATCTCATTAAGCTTTTTAATTTATCTGCACTTCTCAAATAATCACCATTTTTTTAGAGACAATATGCTGGAAGTCTCTGTCTTCGACCGCAATTTATTTACCGACGACTATATTGGTTCCACTTACATAGATTTGGAAGACCGCTGGCGTACCAAACATCATGCAGCTGTGGGCATATCAAAGGAATATTCAAAGTAGGTATTAATCCACTCAATATTTACTGTTTTAACAATTTTAATTATTAGAAATGAAAAATAAATACAATGCTCTTACAGAAGCGGCTACAACAAATGGCGTAATATTGCCACACCTTTCGAAATACTCTCGCAGCTTTGTTCCCAGCGAGATTTACCGCCACCGAAATTCCTTGAACAACGCATTGAGGTGGATGGTGTGAAGTTTAAGGACGAAACGAGACTTGCGTTGGGTTTGTTACTTTCGGCCTATGAATTTTTTATAGACTTATTCATAAGAGTTCCTTAAATTAATTGTAGTTACTTGAGATCAAGGTTAATACTTGTACACAATGTTTCAGTTACTTTTTCCGTATTTATAAACTAATAGTAACATCTTAGGTAAACTTCGTTAGCTCATTTGCCATTTTTTCTTTTGATTTCGTTGTTCCACCAACGTGAAATTAGCGCAACAATTTCTACTTCCATCAAATATCTATTATTATAGAATTACTACACATATGCTAATTGTTTTGGATGTAATCTAATTGGACTTCATTTGCATCCCTTAGCCGAGGAGTTACAGGAACGTCTAAGCTTAACAGCTCTACATCATTTGGATCAGCTACCATCCTTCGGCTACAAATTGGTGCCAGAGCATGTAGAAACACGAACATTGTATCGACGCGATTGTCCCGGTATAGAGCAGGTAAGAAACTTTGAAACTTAATTTTTCCTAGTTCTAGAGGGATCGATTGGTTAATACCAAACAAAGTTTTTTTATAACAAATAAATTCGTAGGGATTTGATTGCGGGAGACTGCAATCGAAAGAGGAAGGTTAAAAGACAATTAACCTATATTTCGATGAGACAAAGGATAATTAATTTTAAGGGATTTCTTATTAATGTTTGATAGCTGGAAGTAATATGTATATATGGTAGTCGAAAAAGTTTTATTCGTATTTTGTCAATAGATGTCGTTGCAGTCGTATATCTCCAGTGGTACCAATCACATTGTGTCATACCATATAGTGTTAGAAAAGTGAGATTATAAGCTTCATTTAGTCAAATCATCATTTCGATTAAGTTGGAAAAAGTTCCAGCTGTTCAAAAATGAGTGAATATAATGAAGATATTCGCAATATTTTGAAATTTTTGTATAAAAAAGTTAAGAATGCCACGAAAGCCCCCAGTGAAATTTGTGAAGTTTACGGAGACGATGCTATATCAGTTCGTGTGGCACAACAATAGTTCGCTCGCTACCGTTCTGGAAATTTTGATGTGAAAAATGCACCTCGCTTTGGTCGAAATATTGTTGGAAAAGTCGAGGAAATTATGGAAAATATTGCAGCCATGTCATTGCTAAGGAACTTAACCATAACCTCGATGTTTGGGTACCACCTGAATTGTCTGGGACAATAATGTACGAAAAGGATCATGGTCCAAGCGTGGTGAAGCTCAACAAATGGTCGCTAAGGTAGGATTGACATCTCGCAAGGATATGCTGAGTGTTTGGTGGGATCGGAAAGGATTCATCCACTATGAGCAGCTTCAGCCTGGACGAGTAATTGATTCTACATTTTACTGACAACAACTAATGAGATGAAGCAAGCAATCGAAACAGCCAGAACTGCTTAACAGAAAGGGCTTCGTCTGCCATCAGAAAAACGCTAGACCACGCACATCTTTGATGACTCTGCAAAAACTGGAAGAAAGGGAAGTTTTGATGTATCCACCATATAGTCCAGACCTTGCACCATCGGACTAGCATTTTTGACTAGCATATTTAGAATAATGTCTCTAGAGGAAAAATTGCAATCAGTAGTCGACAAAAATGGTACATATTTCGCTCATTAAGTTTATTATAAATATAAAAAAATAGCATAAGATTGATTAGAAATACGAAAATACTTTTTCGACTACCCAATATTATATATAAATAACAAATTCCTTTGACCAGAGCTAACGACTATTCCAAAAATATATGAATGAGGTTCCTTGAGACGTTATGTTATCAAATTGTATGTCTTTTCGTAATGGTTGGAGTCGATCACTGTCACTAAGACTGACCACAGTTCGATCCCTGTACCGGCTAATATCAAAACTTGCTTAAAATTCAATTCTTTACCAAATAACAAAATTTTTTGTTTATATATTTTCAGGGCAAAATTCAACTATGGGTTGAGCTCTACGAGGGCAACTTAAATATACCGCCACCCATTGATATCACACCGCATCCACCGCAAGCTTACGAATTACGTGTTGTCGTCTACGGTTGCGCTGACATAACGTTGGACGAGCGCAATATATTCGGCAAAAAGATGAGCGATATCGGCGTGAAAGGGTGAGTAAACAGAAGGGTATACTATAATTTGTTAGTTATAGGAAATTATTGAAAATCTCAAATTTAATCAGCATTTCAATAAATTATTTAAAAAATAATATCGCGTATTTCCTTTCAATACTTCATTATTCACTAATTAACAGCATTTACAATACTTTTTATGAATAATACTTAAAAAACCAAGCTTAATTAATATTAATATTGAACTGCAGCTGGTGCGCGGATAAGGAGCAATCGCAGGCCACCGATATCCATTACCGTTCGTTGAACGGAGAGGCCACTTTTAATTGGCGCATGCTCTTCCCCATCAAGTACTCCGCCAATGAGGATATGGTGAGTAATGATTACCTTCATTAATATCGCTCTTTAGTTATTGTTTTTTTTTTTTGTTTTTCTAATTGTTTGCAGCTCATTTAGTTAATGAGCGCTAAGTAAAAATATGCGTATACGAGCTGGTGGCAGAAAGTATTGTTTTCAAATAAAAATTTCACTATTAAAGGGAAAATAATGCAAAAACAAAGATTTAATGGGAAGAGTAAAGTGTTGATGGGTTGAAGTTTGGTACGCCATAAAATACTCTCTCTTTGTTATTCGATATTTTTTTGAGATAAAAGAATTAAGCATTAATTAAGGCGCATTAAATATATAATATATATTATGTATTTTGTATGTATGCACGAGTAATTTAAAAGCATTTAAAAAAGTTTATAAACTGTTGACTGTTTCCATGAGTTCAGAAATTCTTTTAAACTATTATTTTTTTTATAAAATACTCATTTATAACCACATAAACAAATGCCACTCTTTAGCCGTGACTTGCTTGAGTAACCTCCCTTTAATACATACACAAATGCCTCCCAAGTTTCCGGCGGTCAACTTTGTCATAACAAAGTCCGAAGTTTGTTGACTTACATTTTGTGCGTTAAATTATTAAATATATGTATATTAATTTCTGCAATTTTTCGGGAAGCCTTAAATATTTATGAATTAAGCTTTGAAGTGTCGGAAACTCCTACGCAAAAAAAAAGGAAAAATAAATAATTTATGAATTCAAGAAACGACAAACTGACATTAAGGTTATGTTGAAAACAAATAAGTGATAATCTGTGTAGGTTGAAGTATGTATGTATGTATGTAGAAATGTATCTGCACTTTTCTCACATACTGGTAAAAAAGTTGCGAAAAAGGAGAAATATTTTACACCGCAAGTACAGAGCTTTTTCATAGGGACACTACAAAAAGTAAACCGATAGGTACAGCAAACGACGTCATATTTATTACAAAATGTTCCCGTGCCAGTGCGACAAAGAAGTGTACGTAGTGTCGAGAATATTGCTGCCGCTTGCTCATCCATTGAAGAAGACCCAAATCAGTCCCTCACATCTCCTCAAGCTTTGAGCATCTCTGTGACGTAGTTGTGGCGAATTTTTCGAAAAGATCTTCGCCTATATCCTTACAAGATTCAATTATCGCAAGAACAGATGCCGCTTGACCACCAGCATCGTAGTATGCTCGTGTATTGGGCTGAGCAACAATTTGAAAATTATCCGGATATTCATCGAAAAATTATCTTCAGCGATAAGGCTCATTTCTGGCTGAATCAAACTTCGTCAATAAGCAAAATATGCGTTGTTGGTTAGGCACCATTTCATCCTTAAAAAATTACAGTTTGGTCAGGTTTATGGGCCGGCGGCGTGTTTGGGCCGTACTTCTTCCGTAATGATGAAGATCGACACGTTACTGTTAATATGAATCGCTACCGCTCAATGATAACCGAATATTTTTTGCCCGACTTGGATGATATGAACTTGGACAATATGTAGATGCTGCAGTACGGGTCGACAAACCACACAGCGTATGTCAGTATTGACTTGTTGAGTCGCCAGTCGATTGGCCTCGGTCGAGCGATTTGACGCCGCAGACTATTTTCTCTGAGGCTACGTCAAGTCTATGGTCTATGCCAACAAACCAGCGACGATTGATGAAGTTCATACGAATATAGAACGTGAAATTGCAGCAGTATCGGCCGATTTATGCTTGAAAACCGTTGAAAATTTTATTCAGCATCTGGACTTCTGCCCGTGGTGACCATGCAAAAGAAATCGAATTCCATATATAATGCCATCGAATGTACTTTCACAGGAGTAAAGAATTTCATTGATATCTCCATTTAAAAAAAAAAAAAAACTTGTTTAGCGCTCTTATTGAAAAACTCGTTATTATACAACACACAGCTATCAGACCTAGTTTTAGCCAATTGTCTTTGTGAATACCGCTTTTTCTCATTATTATTATTATTTTTTGTTTACTATGAACTCAATTGGAATTTTCAAGAATCCAAACTACAAAAGATAACCTAATAACTTGTTTAGAAACTTTTTTAACAGAATATAGCTTATGAAAAGGCTCCTTAGAGATATTTGACAGGCCCATACAATCGTGATACAATGCATTTGCATCTGTCTTCATCTTACATATACATGTTTACGACCATAACTATAGCAACGTTTTCGTTTCATCCACAGATGGTGATCAAAGTCAAAAGTGGTGTACTCAACGAATATGAAGTGAAGCATCCGCCTATTTTATACCTTCAAGTCTGGGACAATGATTTCATAACGAAAAATGAATTTCTCGGTATGCTAGAATTGAATTTGTCGAACTTTCCTGAACCGTGCACGAATCGGCGCTTTTGTACATTGACCAATGAGTTCGGCGGTATTAAACTACCCGAACCACTGACTCGTTTACATGCCTTAGCACAACGTCGCCGCTCGCCGGTTAATTTGTTCGCCAAGAAGCGTGTACGCGGTTGGTTTCCATTGCATGGTCAAATCGATCAGATATCTAAGGATAAGCGACTCAAGGAACAGATGCGCTCGCAAACCGTAAGCTGGATGTTCCAATAGTGACTTACATGTCAATTGTAATTGAATTTGTTTCTTAATTTTTAGGGTAAAATCGAAGTCGAATTGGAAATTCTTACCGAAGCGGAAGCGGCTGCGAATCCAGTTGGTGTGGGTCGCAATCCTCCAAATGCCTTAGCCAATCCTTCGTAAGTACAGTGTGAGAACAATATTTAGACTTTGTTATTATTTTTGGTAATACTTTAAAGGCGTCCGGACACCTCTTTCAATCCATTCACAAATCCCGTGAAGGCCTTCCAGAAGATACTGCTCCCCGTGATTATCAAAGGCCTAATCATACTTGGCGTAAGCGCCCTTGTTATTCTGATTCTTGTGCAGTTCTTGTCAAATTTGCCATACAAATTATTGGGTTTGCGTTGAGTTGATCACTTACTGTTTTCTTTTTTAGTCGTTGTTTATAATTATATGCTATATATTTGAATATTGGAAATTATTTTGGGATTTTCTTAATTGTGTATAAATAATTATTAATTTTGTTTTATAAGTGCCGTAAGTGTATTTTTATTTTGCAAAATTTAATGGATCCAATGTTAATCCACGGATTCGGATAAATAAGAATATAGTTGTACCAACATTTTAAAGAGTTTCTCGGCCTGTGTTCTTTGCAAGTTGCAAGAGTATAAAATGTAATGGTGTAAATGGTTACACCCGAATTGAACTCTTCCTTACTTGTTTTAGGTGAATTTTCTATAACAAATATTACAGCTTTCTTTGAGTTTTGAACTCGAGCATAGCAAGAAATCTTCTGCAACACGATGCGTCTCTTATATCGTGTGTGTTCATATCAAATGAAAACTTAGTCGTAGAAAAGTTTTGGAAAATATCTTCAAACTTTGACTCATATTCGATATCGAACTTATATACGAAAACACTATTTAAGGTTATGTCGTGGTAGTACCTCTTGTAAATTAGGAATTTCTCGCCAAGGGATGTTATTAATTCTCGTACGATCTCTATATTCATGACAACATGGTTAACAAATTATAAAAATTACCCACGTTAAGAACGTGAATAGTGTTGCCACCTCTTTAATTTTTTAGTCGGATAAATGGTAAAAATAAATGAAATATTAAAATTTCGGCAACAAACTAAATAGCTTTACGAATGCTTTCAGTTCAAAATATACCAGGGCAGAGTTGCCATCTGTTCAATATTTTTTTAAAACAATTGATAGAATAAGCGACTTTTTACCGTAAGGGAACCAAACGGAAAAGATTTTAGTCACAATACAAAATATTTTCGAGTAGGATTGCCACGTGTTTAGTGGGCAAAACATGAATTGTTAAAATAGACAAGACATTCCAATATGGGTATCATGCTTAAGAGTATCAAGCTTAAGAGTTTTTGGAATGTTTACAGAAATTTCTTCGAAATATATGCGAATGAGATTGCCATTTGTTTTTTGTGTTTTTAAGAAATAAATTGTTAAACATCCGATTCATAAAAATACGGGTATCAAAATAAATATCTTTACGAATGCTTACAATTCAAAATATGCTTCGAGTAGGGTTACCAGATATTTAATATTTATCTCAATTTAATTGGTAGTGTAAATAAAACATTACAAATTTCGTATCAAACGTACAATAAGATTTACTGTATAAAACATATAACATTAATCAGAGTTGCCACCTGAAACTTTGTACCAAATGAAATTATAGAATAAGTCAAGCATTACAGTATGGATATCATATATTATACATACGTATGGACGTAAATGATTTACTAAAAGTCATATTTGAAAATGTTACGAATTGAATGGGGTTGCCACCTGTTTAGTTTAGTTTATTTAAATTGTTCAAATAAATTCAGTATAGCCATATGAGTACCAACTAATCTCACAAAAAAAAAATTTCTAAAAAGCTGCCACCTGTTTGAAAATTGAAAAAACTAAAAACTATTTGTAATCTTACAGTATTACAATTATGTGTATATGTATATAAAATAAGTTATTTCATTTTTGTGCGGTGTAGCCAACTGTTTAAAATTTTTAATTTCAAAAATTTGTAATTTTGGTGTCTACTCTTTGGTACTACTCTGTATATACACTATGAAAGGCATATGGTAACAAGTTTTAAGCAAACAGACTTTAGAGGTACTGTCACATCCTTCAGGGTAGTAGTAGTTATACCTGAACAGGGTTATTAAGTTTGTCATGATGTTTGCGACACATAAAGGGAAACTTAACAGAGTATGTGTGCCCGTCTGTCTCCCCGTCCGTCTATCCGTTTGTATATGTATGAACAGGTCCCTCTGTTTTTGAGGTAACGATTTGAAATTTTGCACCCGTTCTTATCTCACCAAAAAGCTACTCATTTGTCGGAACGGCTGGTGTAAAGACACTATAGCCTATAGCTGATCTACAAAGTGAACGATCGGTGCAAGCTCCGAAAGAATTATTCAGATCGAGTCATTATAGAATGTAGTTGTCATACAAATTGAACAGTAAAAATAAAATGGAAAACGTGGGTAATTATCTGGCTTACGCCGATGATATTGATATCGTTGACCTTGACAACCGCGTCCTTAGTTCTACTTTCTGTAGAATGGATAAGGAAGCGAAGCAAATGGGTTTGGTAGTAAACGAGAGCAAGACGAAATATCTTCTATCATTAAACAAACAGTCGTCACACCCACGATTTTACTCCCACGTCACTGTTGACAGTCACAACTTCGAAGTCGCATATAATTTCATCTACCTTGGAACCGGTATTAACACCAACAACAAGCCTCGAAATCTAACACAGAACAACTCTTGCCAACAGGACTACGTCGGACTGAGTAGGCAATTGAGAAGCAAAGTCCTCTCCCGACGAACACAAACCAAACTCTATAAGTCACTTATTATTCCCGAAATGCTATATGGTGCAAAGGCCTGGACGATGACAACAACTGATGAGTCGACGTTGCGAGTTTTCGGGAGAAAAGTTCTGCGAAAAGTTTCGACGCAGTACTCGTCGATGGAAGCATTGCGTTGAAAAGATTAGGTGGAGAAGGACCTGGCTACACTTACTATATAATCTCCAATTGGCACCAAACAGCGAAAAGGAAAAAAGACTGACGCGCTGTTGTAAACTCTGCAATAACTGCGTTTGCGGTGTCTACGTCAATAATAAAGGAGTTTATAGCTTCGGTGCAACCAAACTTAGAGAATTTTTTTTTTTTGTTTGTTTTTAGCCCAGTTTTTTCCCATTGCTTAAGGATATTCCTTATATAAAATATATATAAATATATATAGAGAAATACAACTCAATTATCGAGTGAATGAATGGAAAGACAAAACCACATGAGGGGGCGAAAATGCTATGACAATATGAGTGCAGATAAAAAACTTGACACAAAATAGTAATTTCGCAATTTAACTTATGTATGTATATACATACACACATAAGGGAAGTGTGTGTGTGTGTTGCTGGAAAATAGATATTTGCAGATATAATTAAAGCCTTTATCAGCGTTACAAATACAAAAAGGAAAAAGAAAAACTAATAATCATGTATATGTGAGATATTGTGACAATGGACAAGTCTGGATGCAGCCAGACAGCAGGCACGGAGACACTTAACGAAACAGTTCAACGCTATCAGGCGACGCGCACGGATATTCCAAGCTGGAGACGGAAACGCCAGTGAATTAGTGGTCAGTGTTGGAAAGAATATCAAAATGGACATCAAGTACAGTTATTTGTATACAAACAAGTAAAAATAGCGAAACCGACGCTACACTCATTGTGCCGTTATAGTCGCTAGATTTGCATAAGGAAACCATAAAACCTTTAACGAGCAGCGACGACGACGACTTGTTGTCACTACTTTAATTATCGCATGTCAAGTCAGATGCGCAGCGTACAAAGCGCGCACGTTAGTGTGTGTGTGTGTGTAACGTGCTTTTGAAAGGCAAGGCATCAATTGGCAGAGCCAGGTCACGCTGGCGTGCAAGTGAACGCGCTCGCGAGCACTCTTTT
This sequence comes from Bactrocera latifrons, assembly GCF_001853355.1. Classification (NCBI taxonomy): domain Eukaryota; kingdom Metazoa; phylum Arthropoda; class Insecta; order Diptera; family Tephritidae; genus Bactrocera; species Bactrocera latifrons. The sequence continues at coordinate 62,824 of NW_017535075.1, forward strand.
CAACAAAAGCGGTTCAACTCCTTAGAGAAATCAGCAGTAGTGGGTGAAGTCTGAAGCTGTCACGCTACTTAACGGTATCAACTAAATATTTAGCTTGTTTTTGACCTGTCTGAAGGCAAAGCGTCTTCAAATTTAGTGAAAGCTCAGCTTCGCAGCGACAAAGTACAAGCGAGCACGCTTGGCATATTTCGTCAAACTGTGTACTTCGCGCCCGTGCGTCGTTAGTGCCTATATTACACACAAACACACGCACACACACAGCATATGTTTAAAACTTAATCGAAGAAAATGTGAAGTGGCTACAAAAAAGTCAAAGAAAAGTGAAAATCATTAAAATCTTAGGCATTTGTGTGTGCGTGGTGTGTGTGTAAACACATATTTATACAAATACATATTCTCATATAGTACATATACAGTACCATATATACACCGTGTAGCATATTCTCGGCCATCAGCACGTGACAATCACCATATTGCGGCTTTTCGTTGTTGTTGTCAGTTTAAAGGCGCTGTGAAAGCAGCGTACGCCATTTTTTAATTAATTATGCTAACGGTATTTTATTCAAAATTACTTTATTACAGCTATTTCATTGATTAGTAGTGTGCTCCAATAAAATAATAAAACGCAAGGAAAAATAAACTTTTCTAGCAAACTTTTTGCTGCTTCGGCCTGCGTAGAAGAGTCTTTGTGCTCCTCGTTTCAATTCTGCGCCATTTATGGTATTTCACAATTTAAGCTAACAAAAAAAAAAAAAAAACATATAAATACTTTGCAACATTCGTGTCTATGTATTGCGTTGAAATGTCATTCCAGTGCGGCTTTTGTGACAGTTGGTACTGAAGCCGTGAAAGTGTTGAAGTGTCTTCGGAAAATACAAATTTCTAAAACTATTTATCAAAAAGGAAGCATTAAGGTGAGCTTTTTTTATTTGTTTTTTTGTATTCATTTATATTAAAGATATTTTATTAAATATAATTTTTATTAAATATTTTTCATATAAAGGCACTCCGTAGAAAATATTAAAATAATAATAAAAATCTTACAAAAACTGAATTAATATGAAAAATTATTTACTATTTTTTTGGAAAAAATTATTAAGTTAACAATTGAAATAAACAAAAAAAATAATAATAATAATAATGAAATCAAAATAATAAAAAAATAATAATAAAAAAGTGATTGAGATGTGAATATTATAAGTAAATATTTGACAGTTTTATTGGCAAAATTTGTTATCAACAAAATTTATCATTTACAATCTGCTCAAATTTGACCTAGACTGTCTTTTTGATTTTTTCGGTTGCGATTAATTAAAGCGCCATTTATCGACGACATACACCTACACTTCGACCCAAGTAAAGAGCTGCTGTTGAATGAAACGTCATACGTTGTCTAGTACTCTTTTGTGGCCTGGACGTCGTTTTTGCAAAAGATTCAGACTACGAGTTTATCATTGACAAGCTTCTTATCAAAAATATTAACCCAAAATTAACCAAAAAATTAACCCAAAATAAACAAAAGCATAAACCAAAAAATTAACCAAAACATTAATCAAAAATTAACAAAAAATTAGCCAAAAATTAACAACAAAATAAACAAAAGAATGAACCAAAACATTAACCAAAAATTAACAAAAAAAAGAACCAAAGCATTAACCAAAATTAACAAAAAAATTAACAAAAAATTAACCAAAAATTAACAAAAAATAACCAAAAATTAACCAAAAATTAACACAAAAAAATTAACCAAAACATGCTATGTCGATCCATCAGCGATCCTCGTCACGACAATTTGCAAGCACTGTTTCTTTAACTTTAACAGAGTTGGCTGGTCGACTCGTATGAAGCAAGTTTTTACGTTTACTGTTCAGTCCGAGTAAAATTTGATGGTATTTAGAATATAAGATTTTCGGACCTTACTTTTGATTTTATATTTCCATTGAACTAAACCATCAACAAAATTATTCGAAATGTAGACCACATTTTATTCACCTCGTTCAACAATAAGCACAAGTACCGAGTACGTACAATAGTAACGAATAAAATGTTGCCTACATTAAGGCGCCAAATTGAAAAATGTTAAAATGTTTTATCAAAGTTCACTTAACCTGACAACCCAATATTTTGGTATATAAATAGTAGATTATTTGAAAATTTGAAGTCATAATAATAGCAAAAATTAATTTGTTATGAGGTGTGAAAATATTATATGACTTGTGGTATGTTGGTATGGCGGTCAATAAAGGAAAAGGAATATGCTGTAAGGCGTATAGAAAGTACAAAGAGCAACTAGTTTTTGCAACAGCGCAACTCTCTTTCTCAGTAAGTTCCTGTTTCTATCCAATGTGACCGATTTTCGAAACTCTATAGAATTGAACCTAAATTCGGTCTCCAATATTGCCTTACCTTCAGGCGAAAAGTGGGAAAGGACATTGGGATCAGCATTTGTATGGATGGGTCCAAAGCAAATTATCGAGGTGTTTATTCAGCAAAATTAGTTCTAGAATCGTCTTCTGACTACCTGATCACTGCAATGTCTTCCATGCAGAGATCGCAGCAATAAAAGAAAGACTTCTTATTCTAACAAAGTGTGTGAGTGTGAGAAAAAAAAAATATATATACATATAGTATATGTACAGATAGTCAAACGGTTTTCACATTACTAAAGTCTCTAAGAATTTCATCAAAGATAGAGAAAGAATACATTGATATATTTATGCTTTTAGCATCCTATTTCACGATAAACTTACAATGGGTTCCAGGACATAATTATATTCCTGTTAACTGTTAACTGTTAACTGTGAAGCAGAGGAACTGTCCAGACTAGGCACCACCCTTCAACTAGATACCCACAAATAGGGAATTTATATACCTCTGGCTACTTGTAGATATTTATTTACCAAACATGTTATATGTAGATATACATGTAGCTGAGTCTCGATGGCATCAACCCCGATTTGCTCAGCAAGCAGGCAAACATGGCTTGAATGGAATATGTATGTATGACTAAAGAACTGTAGTAAATGTGCCAACAAGTTCAACTGGAGGAGAAGCCAGCAGACTGGGTTCACCATACATCCACTATTATGGGAATTGTCAGGAAGTAGGAGAGACGAGGCCATAGAACATATTCAATGCGAATGCAAGGCTTCGTATAGAAACCTCATACCGCATACCGTCGAGATCTTAAACTTGAAAACTTAAAAAATAGAACTTGTACAAGAACTGTAGGCAATCGACCTTCCCAAGCGACATGGCTTCGCTCTATGAGCTCCTGAAAAGTTCCAAGAAGATGCGCCGTTTTCAAGCCAAATTTTGCTCAGCGATGTGACCCACTTCTGGCTCAATGAGTATATAAACAGGCAAAATTGCCGAATTCAGGACGAAAAGCAACTTGAAGAAATTCAAGAGCTGTCTTTTTATTCAGAACAAACAACTATTTTATGTGGTTTGTGGAATAAACGATACACATTTCTTCAAAAAAGATGCCGGTGAGAATGTAACCGTCAATGACGACCATTACCGCCCTGATAACCGACTATTTGATGCCAGAAACTGAAGCTCATGATCTGGGTGACATTTGGTTTCAACAAGACGGCGCCACTTTCCACCATCACATCAATGAACGGATTTATTGAGAGAACACTTCAGTGCGCAGATAATTTCTCATTTCGACCGATCGATTGGCCACACCGTTAGAATTTTTCCTGTGAGGATATGTAAGGTCTAAAGTCTATGCGGACAATATCGCCTTCGTTCAGGCCTTAGAGCAAAACATCACGCGAATTACCAGTCGAAATGCTCGAAGGAGTCCTCGAAAATGAGACGCAAATGATGGACCAATATTTGGAAGAGACAATCTTCAAAAAATAAATACCAAAGAATGTTCTTTCGATTAATAATAGACATCGCTTATTAAATTTGAAGTTTCGGCGTTTTTTTTTTTTTTTTTTTTTTTTTTTTTTTTTTTTTTTTTTTTTTTTTTTTTTTTTTTTTTTTTTTTGAATTGAATTCATGCTAACCCTAATGCCAGTAAACAATGCAATAAATTACCTGACAAGGCACCTCTATCATTATGGCTTTATATAATATACGTTGCTGTTATCTTATCTTTTAAATGGTGTATTTAATCGTTATCCAGTTATTTAGTTATCAAAATCTCCTTCAGGATAGGTAAAAGCTCCACTAATTACCAATATTTCAATAGATTTGGAAGTCCAATAAATGCGATTTCACAATAATTGGATAGATTTCTATATATATGTAGTAACATAATATTTTTCCTGTATGCAGTAAATATATTACGTATAGGTACAAAAAACTCAAATAATTTCATGTGAATGAACTGTGACTAATGGGAAATTTGATACCCCTTGGAATTTGTCCATTGTCATTCGAAAAGAAGCATAATGACATTTAGTTGAGAATGAATGATAATGACATTCCGACATGACATAAAAAATGTTATTTAACATTCCTCTTAAATGAGTAAAGTATAATTTACATAGCGTTTATGGTTTATGACGTAAAGCTTCGTTAGCGACCAAATTGTTTAATACTTCTTTATATTGTTAACTGCTTAAATTACAGACACCAAAATTGTAGGCTAATTTGACCCAAGAACCATTGTTTTTTACATAATCTAAAGAATTTTCTTAAATGCCTTGACATTGGCTAAAGACTTGGCTTTATTAGACTCAACCTCAGTATGCATGTTTCTGAGATTCTGTTCAAACACGTATTACCATAAAATTCGGAAAAACTACAAGTATAGTCAAAATATATAAAAAATGTGGATAATATACTTAGAGTAAACGAAACACCTTTCTATGATTATATCGGAGATTTAGTCGAAGTTTGCATATGAATCTTATGTAGTGATATGTTGTTTGGGCCTATTGCTAATATTCATTTTCCTACAGCAAATATTAGATATATGCATTGCTATTAGTAAAAGAAAGCATTGAACTTACCGAAATTGTACCAGGATCAGAGTCATTCTTGAAGTTACGAGGTATAGATCTTTAATACGCATATCTGTAAAAAAAATTGAAATGGTATTTATAAATCAAAACATATCAAGAGCAACAAAAATGTATACAAATTTGTAGATTTCTTCGTAAAAAACGATGACCTACAGCCAGAAGACCTTAGATTGTAACACTCTTGTGGAAATTGGGTTTCGAGTATCAAATCTAACACGACTTTTTGAGACAGGACCCCAGTTGTAAAAACTTCGCTTGGCAGAATTTTACATTCTGCGATTTTACTCGAAGCTCAATAAGAAATATTCGGAGCGAAATCGTTAAAAGTAATCTGGATAGTAAACTTGAAACGAAATTACTTTGAGATGTCGCTAACTTTATTTCTTTCAGAAACCTAATTCGTACAAATCGCACGATTTCAAACAATAGACCAACCGATACCGTAAAAAAATGTCCCGGAAAGAGAAAGTAAATACAAGATACTAAATGGTGATCCATTAGAGGTCCCCTACCTTTTTAATGAAAAAAAAAAACATAGAAATTTCAAACATATTGTGGAATTTTTATTAACATTAGAAAGAACATTTTTTGGCATTTATTTTTTTGAATATTATCTCTTTCAAATGTTGGCCGCGGCTACGTCTCAGATGACCCACTCGTTGAGTCCAATTTTCGGTGACTCCTTCGAGCATTTTGACTGGTAACTGGCGAATGCCACGCGTAATGTTTTTCTCCAAACCTGAATCGAAGCATAGACTTCAGACTTTACTTATCCTCACAGGAAGAAGTCTAACGGTTTGACATCACACCATATTGCTCACCGAAGAATTGATTTTTTGTCTTAAATTGTAAGGGAGCTCCTATATCATATACAAGTATGAGAAATATATATGTACCTCATACCTATATTACCAAACTCATCACTTTGGTTGTCTTATAGTTATAGACTGTCATTGTGTCTAAGTATAACATTGTTAACATTCACTTCAAAAAGCATTAATATTCCACGCAAATAGTGCAATTATTATTCTATTTATCAAATAATCAGTATCAGTAATGTCACCAAACGATGTGGTAATGACCTTTACCAAGAAGGTATCTACTTAATCACACAAATATAACTGAAATTACTACTTAAGTTAATTAATTAATTTTGCGTAACTGAGAACATCAAAGTCTCACTTGTCGAATGCGCAAGTCATGCTAAATAAAAAACTATATAAATTTCACTATAATTTATGGTTTCACATAGTTGCATTAATACTTAATATAAAAGCAACAAATATACAAAAGTATGCATGTATGTACACTTTGGCGCTTCCCAGCCTTTATTTGCTTCGTCGTGTGGCACATATAAGAAAGCGCGTATTAAGTAAGGACGATTTTTTGAGTCGCATATTATATCCGTAGGCATAAATGCTTCTAATTAATAAATTAGTTTTATTTACCAAAAATCATGCCTAAATATGGACTCAGTTTCATTTTAGGTAACATATAAATTTTTTAAAACATGTTGCCTGCAATTAGGCGCAATAGTGTAATATTTTACCCAAGTCATGCATTTGTATAATATTATATGGTATATTGTAGCGTCTGATTTTATGATAAAACTTACAATTTTTTATATTTTTTTATTAAAGTTATTATTAAGTAGTTTTCATTTTTATTTATCACTTTAATTATCGTACCAATATTCCTTCATTACTGACCTAATGTGTAATATATTTTATTACCAGTTTGTACGTCAATTGAAAAGTGCCGGTCCTGCCATAATAAAACACATCGATTTGGCAAAATTCTTTTTTTTTTTTTTTATTCAACATAGTTCCCTTCAAAGGTCATACACTGATTATAGCGACTCTCCATCTTTTCAATACCATTTTTGTGGCACAATTTATTCTTTGCTTCAAAATATGTCTCAATTTCGGTCTTCACCTCTTCGTTCGACGAAAATTTCTTACCAGCGAGCATTCTTTTGAGATCTGAGAATACGGTGGATATGGAAGCAATTTGAAACCCAACTCATGGATTTTTGCAGTCGTTTTCATTGACTTGTGGCGCGGAGCTTTGTCTTGGTGAAACAGCACTTTCTTTTTCTGCAAATTCGGTAATTTTTCTGCAATTTCGTTCTTCAAACGATCAAACAACGCTACATAACAGTCGCTGTTGAAGGATATCAATCTTTTTCAAGGTAGTCAATAAAAAATATTTCATCCGCTTTCCAAGATAAAGGCACTATAACCTTGCCAGCCGAAGTTTGCATTTTTCTACGCTTTGAAGTGAATTCATCATGTGCAGTCCACTCGAATGACTTTCGATTGCACCTTGGAGTAAAATGTTGGAGCCATGTTTCATCCGTTATTTATTACGCTTGAACCTCTTCAAACACTGCTCCGAATCATCTACTTTTCGTTATTTTTTGGTCAAGAATGAGCTCATGCGTCACCCACTTTGCACAAAGCTTTCTTATACCGAACTATTGGTGAATGATATGATTTGATATCTTTAGAGTGCCTGCTATCTCGAACAACTTCATTATACGGTCATCCAAAATTATTTTGTGGACTTTTTTGATGTTTACGTCGGTAACAATCTCTTTTAGGACTCTACCGTCTTTCACTACGTCTAAACTTAACATATTAATCCTTGACGGTTGATATTCCTCGGGCAGTGTCCAAAAACTCACCAACAAGTCAAATTTTTGCTTCAATTGTATTTTTCACCTAAAAAATCGATATTTTTTCTGTACTCGAAACTCCTTTTTATCCATTATCCACAGTAACAAAAGTTTCTTCTCTCAAAGCATTAAAATTCTCAAACTAATGATTCGAAAGTTATCAACTTTATATACGCGCGTTTTGAAGGTTAGGCTCAATGTATCAGCCTAAGCCTAGGACTTTTCAACTGACCCGTTAAGTTTCCATTTGAAGTTATGTGCATTTATTGGGCTTATTATTCAAGCAATAATAAAAATTATGTTTGTACAGTTATTTGCGACGTTTTGCTTGTGTTGTTTTAAGCACTGTGGTCGCCTGAAAAGATGCAATGAAGCGATGAAAATATACAAGGTGGTCGCCACAAAATTTTGACTCTGCTACACATTTTATAGGAAGGTACTATCGGTCTTATATTGAAAATTAGCTACCAGCTCCAGTTGGGAATGATAATAATGTAAAAATAATATAAAAAATTTTTAATAATTTAAAAAAAATTTTCTAAACGACTTTGATGAAATACGAGTGCAATATTAAAAAATAATAATAATGCGCCCAATTGTAGGCAACAGAATATTTTTATAACCAATTAAGGCATTTCATATGCATAGCATGGGGCTTAAATTAAATAAAAATTAAAGATTCGAAGCATTAAGGATATAAATTCTGAGGAATTAGCCAGTAATGAGTCAAGCTTAACTAAAATGGAACTATTTATGATCTACCCTGTTTCTTTACAGTACATCCAACAGCTATGCAATATATACGCAACTTTTTATACCCAGAACAGGGTATATTAAGTTTGTCACGAAGTTTGTAACACCCGCAAGGAAGCGTCGGAGACAATATAAAGTATATATATAAATGATCATTATGTTGAGCTGAGTCTCTTTAGCCTCGTCCGTCTGTCTGTCTGTCTGTATATTTACGAACTATTCGCTCAGTTTTTAAGATATCGTTTTGAAATTTTGCAAACGTCCTTTTCTCTTCAAGAAGCTACTCATTTGTCGGAACTGCCGATATCGGACCACTATAACATATAGCTGCCATACAAACTGAACAATCGGAATCAACTTCTTGTATGGAAAACTTTCACATTTAACAAGATATATTCACGAAATTTGGTGCAGATTATTTTCTAAAGCAACTATGTAATCTCCTAAGAAATTGTTAAGATCGGTTAACTATAGCATATAGCTGCCATAGAAACTGAATGATCGGAATCAAATGCTTGCATGGAAAACTTTCACATTTCACAATGTATTTTCACAAAAGTTAACACAGGTTATTTTCAAAAGCAACAATCTAGTCTCCGAAGAAATTTTTCAAATCGGTTAACTATAGCATATAGCTGCCATAGAAACTGAACAATGGGAATCAACTTCTTGTATGGAAAACTTTCACATTTGGCAATGTATATTCACGAAATATGGTATGAGTTATTGCTAATATAAATAATGAAAGATCGGAAGAACTTGTTCAGATCAGCTCACTATAGCATATAGCTGCCATACCGAACGAACGATCAGAATCAGGTATGTATGAAAAATTTTCGCATTTGACGTGGCATCTTCACAAAATTTGACATGGATTACTGCTTAAGGTAATAATATAATCTCCGAAAAAATTATTCAGTTCGGATTACTATTGCATATAGCTTCCATACAAACTTAACACATAGTTACTAAAAGAAATGCACCAGTGAAAGGTATATTAGGTTTGATGCAGCCGAAGTTAACGTTTTTTCTTGTTTAATTGCCAGAACTCGCATGAAGCACATACTAACAGCTTAAACATGCAATTGGCTGCGTGCTACAATCGTAAATTAACTAGGCCTACAAACGTTCCTATATACTATGGTAGTACATATGTATGCATGTTTGCGGAAATAAATATAATGTATCAAATAACAGTATACTTACTCGTCTTTTTATACCCTGAATGGGATATATTAAGTTTGCTGCGAAGTTTGAGACACCTAGAAAGAAATATCTCAGCTCCCACAAAGTATAGAAATATATGAATTATCAACGTGATTAGCTGCAAATTAGACCCTCAGTTTTCAAGATGTCGATATGAAATTTTAGAAAGATCGTGCTCATGCTGCTCATGTGTCGGAACAGCCGATATCGGACCTACTATATATAGCATAAAGCAGTCATACAAACTGAATGATCGCAACAAAGTTATTGTATCGAAATCTTTTTCATTTGTCGATATATTTTCATAAAATTTGGCATGAGTTAGTCGAGCTAACTGTGCAATCTCCGATAAAAATTTTACAGCTCGAATTACTATAGCATATAGCTCCCAAACAAGCTGGCCGACCATAGTTCTTGTAAGGAATTTTTGTATATGTGTAGGGTATCATAGCTTCGGTACAGCCGAAATTAACGTTTTGTTTTGTTTTTGGTTCAACAAGTTCTCGTCGTTTGCCGAAATTATACATTTATTTGCGTACACTTATCCCCACAATAGATTTATAATAGCTGGCCAAGTGCTTTTGACTTCTACTAAGCTAGTGGACGCGCGCGTAGAAGGAGCTTCAAATCGAATCGGATTATATTTTTTCAGTGACAAAATTTGTTTATTTTTTTGGCACTTTAAATTAATATGGAAAAGAAGCAGGCATGGGGGTATGTGTTAAGTTAAATTAAGTGAAAATTAAAAAAAAAAATAAAAATAAAAATGAGTTTTAAAATCCTTTAGCAGAAAATAGAAATGTCAAGTGTTCAAGTGGAAAATGTTGCATTTATTTAACACTGTACGGTTTCCCACTCAGAGGAGCTGAATTAAGCGATTTATAGTATTTTAAAGTTTGTGAAAACCTTGAAAAATATAACCCTAAAACCCTAATAAAGTAACCATCGTGTCTACTACCCATTACCGGCGGTTCCCGCCTTCTTTTTATAAAGAATAAATTTATGTTAACTGAAACGAAGATTGGAACCCAAGTCTTGTGTTATTATAGTGAAGACTTGAACCTAAATAGTTCTAATTAAAAGAAAATTGATTGAAAAAATGAGAAATAGTGCTTGTTTAGGAAAATCCATCTTTGAATTTTCTTTCCTGTTGTCCTGGATTTAAAAAATTAAGAAACAATTATAGATTATTGTGAGGTAAATGATATTTCAAAAAAATTTATTTTGAGAATGATCTCTCAACCAGTTAAAAGCAGCTGCTGAAGTCGGTACACCTTAGTAATGCGTTGCATTTTTACAATGGATAAAAATATCGAATAAATAATTTGTATCAAATATGGTTTTCCCAACCAAATTTCGTGTACGGAATCGTTGCGAATGTTGGAAAAACTTACGGTGATTCAGTTCTATCAGAAATACAAGTCTATGTACTAATGGAACAAAGCCTTCAAAGATGGTCGAGAGATCGTTGAAGTCATGCCTTGGACTGGACGACCTTCGAGTTCTTCAACTGATGAAAATATTAAAAAAGTAAAAGATATGGTGCTTGAAATCGTCAGGCAATTGTTAGAAAGATGACAAGAAAACTCGACATCTCACGCGAGTTCGTTCGAATGCGTTTGGTGGATATTTTGTGTAAAAAACACATTCTTGCCCGACTCGTCTCGATAAAGCTGATATTTTTTCAAAACCCATTCCACATTCAAGGAGAGCATTATAACTGCCGATGAGACATGGGTTTATGAGTTTGATATGCAAAGAAGTCATCGGAATGGAACCCGTTTTCAGTCGACGAAACATCTAAATACAACACAAGCTAAGATGATTAATTAAACTACCATACCAGATGGTCCTCTTTGATAGCTAAAGAAGTAAATCAAGGTGTTTCAACATTTATCTATTATAATAAAATCGAAACAATTCGGATCATTTCGAAAAAAGTAGATGTTAGTAGATGTAGAATTTTCGAGAAAAGAACTCTTACCTTATACCTTGGAACACCATAATGTACATATTTAAGTAAGTGTAAAAATTTTCCTGTATTTTGAAAAAAATATTATCTTCAATGGTGTAACCAATAAGTGTACAAATTAATAAAACATGGTCATTCAACTCGTTTGAATGTTATAAAATTTCATGGTTTCCATACTTATTCACCACGCGTTGGTTATAAAATCGCGTGGTGCCTGATGATGACAATTTCCCATAGGAATCAACCTGCTTTTGCGTAGTTAAACCAATTGTTTTGAGCACATTGAGGTTATAAAAAATGTTTTGCTAATTGCATTTAAAGCCGCGCCATTATTGTTATTGTGTAATCCTTAATGCTTACCAAGTCATGATGACATGAAACGAAGAGAATTTTCCGCGAAACCCTAGACAGCTTTTTAAAATGTTCTTCAAAGTAGTGGTCGAATGTGGTCGAAAATTAGCAGACATATGTTGCATTAAATAAGTATGAATTGTGGTCATATACTATACTTAGTACGTACTTATTTTCCCCAAAAGATTGGTATTACTTCAACAAGAGAGGGTATGTACAGAAGAGATCGATAACAGATGAGGTTTTATCACCTCATGGGCACCAGATTTCGTTCGATTCAACATCTGCTATTGGTTAATTAAAGTTCGACTCGATAGATTTTTTATCAATCAAAATATCAAATATGTCAAATTTTTACCGCAGAAAGGATGTTCCGTATTTAACAAAAAATTCTATCAAATTTAATTTAACGGTTTATACCAAAAAGTGAAGCGACAAAGGTAACGAACAACCAAATGAAACAAGTCGAATAAGCTGGCATAGTGGCGTAGACGTAGAATATAACAGAGAATGTTACTCCTTTAATGAGGAGTTCAGAATGTAGGGTCCTGAATTGTTCTCAATAAGATTAATTCGTTTTTGTTGTCATATATGAGGGTTTCCGTGCATGCGTTTGAACCTGTAGTTGAAGCACTTTTGCCACTCTGATTACGGTATCTCCAAAACATGCATTCAAGCACTTCTTCATGTGTCGAAAAATGTTGACCTCTTAGTTAATTTTTTTTTTTTTTTCGAACGGAAATAAAAAAGATTTTTCGTTGCCAAGTCAGGACTAAACGAAGGATGACCCATCAAAGCGATGTTTTGAGTGCTCAAAAAGGCAGTTGTTCCAATCGATGTGTGAAAGCGCGCATTGCCGTGGTGAAGAGTCATCCATCTTCGGCGGTTGGTTTTCCTGATTTCTTGAAAGGCTACCGGCAATCAAATGATTGTGAACCGCTCAAAACTTACTGTTTTGCATTTGTCTACCAGTATGGTTGCCACACGTTCAGTTCTTTCAGGCAACCATTTTCTTGGAAGTGCTGCCTTCGTCAACAACTTTTGTTGGATTGTGCTCATTTTGAAAGACAGTTGACTGCTGTTTACTTTTGGGCTCATACGTGTAAATTCCCAATTCATTCCCTTTCACGCCAACATAGCAAAGTTTCGCAGTACCGCTATTGAATATTTGAAAATTTTGCTCGCCCAATCAACACGAGTCATAGGTCACACGACAATCTTGCACTATCAGTTTGCGCTCAGCGTCAATAGTTTCTGGATCTCCATAAACAGCCGTCGGTTACGCCACACTTCCGACATCTTGTTTTTTAACGTAATTTTATAATTTTTTATAGTGGATCTCTCTAAGGATATCTTTTTTGGAAAAAGCAGCAACTGACTTTGGACGACATTCATGAAATTCGTCTTGAAATGATCTACGATCTCGATTGAACTAACCACCACACCATCGACTAACATAAAAATTGAATTAAGTTCAACTACAAATTATTGCTGGGTTCATCCACGTTGAAAAATATAAAAAATAATCGCCCTTAAATGTTTTTGCCGACATGAATATTTTAAGTTACTGTTAACAACACAAACTCTCTGAGTATGTATAAAATAACAATGGCAAACTTTACGATATAATTATGAGTTGCCAAATTGCGACAATAGGATTGCCAAATCTCGAAATATAAAAGCCAATCTACGCACAAATTTATGTCACAGCTCAAAACTAGTGAATAGGGAAATGGGCAATAGAAAAAGGTTACAATGAACATTTTTTCATACAGAAAGTGTTAGCAGAACTTATCCATACTTTTCCAACGCAATTTCAATATTTGCTCTCACCCTTAATTCGATTATATCACTGATTACCGAATAATTAATGATTTCCAGGAACTGCGCCATTTTTATCATTGTAATTAGACGAGTTTATACGGTTATAAATTGGTTGCGGTTGTTACCCCTTATCAGTGAGAAAACATTTAATTAGGGGATGACAGGTACCTGATAAGCTCAACTGAATCTTTTAGATATTTACAGACTGACTCATAAAATTACATTGCATATACAGCGCATGTGCATATTTTCAAGCAATAATTTTTTCAGATTAGTTTATCAGCAGTCAACGCACTCAGCTGTGATTACTTCGAGAATGATAATAAAAACAATTAGGGTTTAATCACTTAAAGAGAAAGCAAATATGGGTGTGCGTTACGGTATTGAGTCATAAAAAAATAAAGAACAGTTAATATGTGGTAGTAATTTTTTCAAATAATTTAGTGATTATTTTAATTAATTTTCTTAGAATTATTTTGTTGTTGGCAAACTATTTAACAAATAAAACTTCATCCAGAATACTTGCTATGCCTCCTGTTTTGAGTTTTTATCTAACAAAGAGTATTTTCGAGTTCTTTAACCGTTTAACTACCTCAAGCGTTTCGTAAAATTCAAAGAGTGTTAAAAGATTGAGATATCCATAACCAGTCGTCGCTTACGCCACGCTCCCAAAATCTTCGACTGTCTAAGGTAATAATATAATTTTTTACCGAGGATGCATTCTAAAGATGGAGAAAGCAGCCAGTGTACTATTAAAAAAATAATTTTAGAAAGGGTTATTATTATAGTTAGAATGATCCGATTTAGCTCACCGTTATTATGCACCATTTTGCTCCATAATTTTAGCGTATTTTCATGTGTATTTTTTCATAGTCCTTCTCTAATAAAAACCATGCCCTTATTGACACGAAATTTCTCACCAGCAAAATCATTCGCCTTAAACAAGAACAGGTAATAAGAAGTCGTTACCTGAACCGTTCTAGCTCCCGGAGTTTCCGTTTAGTAACTATCAAAGTATGTAGCCTGCTGTTATCCTTAAGGAACGCAATTCTAAAACTGAGACCAGTTAAGGTGCCGAAGTTCCTGTTAAATAAAAAAAAAAAAAATATTTTTACCCGTCGGAAGAACAACAAAGCGGAGGAGGCCGATGGATTGCCAGCCGAGCTATTCAAACACGGCGGCGAAGAACTGATAAGGAGCATTCATCAGCTTCTTTGTCGAATATGTTCAGACGAAAGCAGGGCTTACGATTGATATATAAGTGTACTCTGCCCAATCCACAAAAAAGGTGACCCCACAATCTGCGCCAATTACCGTGGGATAAGCCTCCTTAATATCGCATATAAGGTTCTATCGAGCGTATTGTGTGAAAGATTAAAGCCTACCGTCAGCAAACTAATTGGACCTCATCAGTGTGGCTTTAAGCCTGAAAAATCACCAACCTTGCGCCTAATCTTGGAAAATCGAGACCCACCACCTCTTCGTCGATTTCAAAGCTGCTTTTAACTCAATTTGGTATCCCGCAAAACTAAAACGGCTGCGTAAACTGACGTTGACCAATTCCATAAGCTAAGTCAGGATACGGAAGGATCTCTCCGTTCAATACCAAACTTCAGACAAAGCGACTCTCCCACGTCACTTTTGACAGTCATAACTTCGAAGTCGTCGTTCTTGGAATCAGTATTAACAGCCACAACAACAACAATGTCAGCCTTGGAATTCAACGCAGAACAACTCTTGCTAACAGGTGATACTTCAGACTGAGTAGGGAATTGAGAAGTAAAGTCTTCTCTCGACGAACAAAGACCAAACTCTACAAGTCACTCATCATCACCGTCCTGCTATATGGTGCAGAGGCATGGACCATGACAACATGTGATGAGTAGGCGTTACAAGTTTTGAAGAGAAAGGTCATGTCGTTCAAATGGACGAAAACACTTCAGCTCTGAAAGTTTTCGTCCCAATATCCGCCGGTGAAAGCAAAGGAATACCTACATTCCGTTGGAGAGACCAGGTGGAGAAGTACCCTGCTGCACTTGGTATCTCGAATTGGCGCCAAATTGCGAAAAGAAGAAACGACTGGCACGCTGATGTTAACTCGGCTATAATCGCGTGAGCGATGCCTACGTCATTAAAAAGGGAGAATATTTATCTAAAAAACGATATATACAAAAATCTAAATCGATATTTTTGAGTTACAGTCTAAAGTGTAGCCACTCAGTTCCATTACCTCAATCATACAATATTTTTGAAATTTAATTAAGTGAATATTCCGTGTGAACCTATGCGATTCTTACAAAAATTTTCTAAATGCTTTTTAGTTGTTCAAGAGAGAGTTCTTTTGGGCAATGCATTATGTACTATACAAAAATTAATATATAGTAAATAAGTGTTATAGTATATATGAAGTCAAAACTTTTTATCGACTTATCTAACTGCCCGCATTAATCATTACTAATATTTTCAATTTATTTTACATACAATTTTCAGCAGTCCCATCACTTTGTCGCCCTTTCGCTTACAAGAAGTCGACATGCCGAAATTTTTGAATGGTCTCTACAATAGCAATGGCATAACACCCGAACTTGTCGAGTCGCAACCCCAACTACTATCCAGTTCTTACAAAAATAAGCGTCAACACGGCAGAGTAAGTGCAGAGGTTAATGAACCCACAAGCAATTTAGTCAATTCAATTGAGACTACAATTGAAAATAAATACGATTGAACTTAAACGCCCATTTGGCAATTTCATATTACGCTTTTTCTTTGCTTTATTCTCCTTCATTTTTATTTTTTTATTGCCACTCTTACGCTCATCAATTTTAACTTCTTTTTAATTCTGCTGCAACACACATGTCGCCGTGCAGTTCTGGATATTTTCCATGATAATCGAACGCGCAACCTCGGCGGGCAGTAAGCGGGCGGAGATTGAGGACGACGACACACCGCTCGAGTCCATACTGAAGCCGGAGCCAAGTGAACAAGTTTGTCAGCTGCGAGATAGTCCCTATAGGATATTGAGGGTAAGTGAGCGTTTTTATAGTGATTTTCAGACTATTGTTGGCTCACTCTTGTTGCCAACTCCATAAAGAACTATAAGATAGTGGGGGGAAAGTGAACACAACAAAAAAGAGTAAATGTGAAGTGGCAATAAATTGCCAAGATTAATGCTATGGATCAACAATGCATTGACGTTATGATGCAGTCATACATACAAACGCACATACATCACTGTTTGGGGAATCAACAGGGCCGAATGTGGGCACTCGAATGGCTGAAATCTCAATTTGCTTGATGACTTTCGTCTTGGCGTGTCGTATACGATTGTTTTAATGCTCGTTATTTCTTCAACTATAACAGTATTTTTTGTGTTGTTTGTTGTCGGAAGTGTTGCCTTGCCAATACTGTTCGAATCATTTGCATTGTTTTTGTTGTGTTAACCTCACAGACGCGGTCAGCACGCGCTGTAAAATTTACCTTGCAAGGTACTTAAAGCAAATTTAGGGTGAACTTGAAATGCATGCGTGTAAACACATACATATTTATATACATAACAAACAATTTAAATCATGTGTAGAGCTTATGTGTGCGTATATGTATTTAATAATCGATTTTCTAGAACTTTTTTGCGTAAATTGATGTGACAGCTTTACAAATTTAAACTTTTATTGCGTTCTCATAATTTATTGGTAACAAAAGACAATTATGAATATAATTATATAGCGGTAAAATTTAAAAAACAAGCAAATATTTTTCTAAAACACATATCTAAAATAAGTATATGGCCACTTTCTAGTGCGAAGAAATCAACGGACGCCATGGCGTATGAGTGTTTGCCGACTCACCTAGCAAATACTCAAACCACATAGCGGTGTGTTGATTAACAAATTCAATTATAATATTATTATGCACTAGACGGAATATATAATATTAATCAAATGCAAAATAATGTAATACCACTTTTCATAAGTTTAAAGACAAAGGAAAAACGATATTTCTCATAGAAACCACTAATATTGAAACAAAATTTGTGTTTTCGTTATAAAATGGTTATATATTGCTTATTATATCTGACAACGATTTCCATTTTATTATTTTTTTTTTTTTTGATGATACATTGTTTTGCGTTTTAGATAACGACATATAGATAGAAATGCTTAGCGTGAAGAGCTGAGTCGATGTCCGTCTATATACACGCGTTTAACTCCTTCTGTTTATGAGATATCGATCTGAAATTTTTCAAACGTCCTTTTATCCTCATTTATCGAATTCGCGAATATCGGACACCTAAAGCTCTGGAAAAAAAAAAATGACAGCTATATCATACGAACTGGTCGATCTAAATAAAGTTCTTATATGGAAAACTTTTTTATTTGAGAAGATATGTTCAGGAAGTTTTGGATTTACTTATTTCCTCCAAATTATTAACAAAAAACAAAACAAAAGAAAACAAACCAAAAAAACAAAAAATATCTTATGCATCATTCAATATTATTTTCCAGAGTTCCTAAATGGTATAAGAAAATTGTTTCTAACAACTAATATCTATTCTAGCAACCAAAAAGTTAAGGCACAAATATTTTATTTTGCCTAGCAACTCATGCAACTACCTTGGTTTTCTATTGAGAGCATTTTCTTGGTGTTTTTCGAATCAGTTTGTTTGTATTGAGGTTATCTCCTGAATATATATTATCTCCTCCGGCCTCACTTCATCTTCGAAAATACTGTTGAAAGCCTTTACTGAAAAATTACTTTGCGAGAATAATGTCTGTCATTTTAATTTTTACTGAAATTTTATCAATGAGTTTGAAATGGTCACAATGGCTTGTTTGTGATAGCCTATCTCCCTTAATTTGTCGGTAGAATCGACTGCACTTTTACAAGCATGGTTAGCAATGGACATTAGTTTGAAGATTTATGAGTCTTTGTTACCTGTGAGCACCACATATAATATTTGGTACAACATCGACAATATCACTGTCTGGCATTGCTGGCCATTATTCTAAACAGTTTTGTGGTATGAATTTCTGTCCTCAAAAAAATGTATTGTATGTGATGTACCAATAAAAGTAGGAACTCAGACTCAGTTTTCTTTCGGAACTGTTTAGGCATATGGAATTTCTAAAAATCTTAATGATGCCATCGAAATTTTTTCCAAAAAAAATTCGCACCCTTAGATCCATTCAACCTTCCTGATCAGTTGAACATAAAACTTTTTAGTAACGAGACTTATTCGGCTCCGTAAATACCCCACAGAGCGCCCAGCCGGACATATATTTGATCCAAAGTTTCTTCGCTTCAATTACGGAGATTGTTTTTAATATATCCTCTGTTGTATATATAATTTAAAAACGCTCTAATTTCACAATTTTTTAAAGGAAAAATGGCTTCTTTAATTTTTATAATATAATTATAAACAATTTCAAGAAATTACTGGAGCGTTATGCTTCAAAAATGTTAATAACGGTCCTTAATTCCTTTTTCTCCAATGTGTAAACAACAAAGTAATATATAAGTATATATAGTACTCGTATGTATATAAAAATACATACATGGAAATGAAAACTTATCTGTCACTTAATGAGCACGTGGTTCAAAGCTGTCTATGAAACATGCGTAAGCTCACCCACAGCTACGAATGTATTCGTGATTAAAGGGATGCTGTTGCTGACTAAAGCTGCACATCTGACTCTGATAAGAAAAAGCGGTAAATCTACCACACCGACAAATACGATTACATAAAGCTATCCATGAAGTGAAAGTAAACAAAAGAAAATCGAAAGAACAACAACGAATGAGTGGAGCAAAACAAAACGCCAGCTTCAAGAAAAAAGTAAAGTGATGCAAAAGTCTACGATAAAGGAACTAAATGGAAAGGTGTGCAGTTAACTGGATAGAGGTGAATAAAAACTCACCACAACGCGCGCAATGCCGCACAAAACGCACAACACGCACATCCCGAAAGGATACTCTTGCTATGTATGCGAATGCGGGGCACAGCGGTGTAGCAATGCGCTTATAAAAGCGAGCAACAGCGAGATTAGATTTTCAGTTCGGCGCGAATTATTCGGTAGAGCCTTTCGTTAAAAAAGAATTGTGAAATTTTAATGTTGAACTGCTGAATTAAAATATATTCATATAAAATAATTTAAAATAATAAAATTATTAAAATATAATAAATAAGTGTTTTAAGAATTAACTGTTTTGTAAAAGTGCATATCACATTCATAAAAAAAAATTTAATGAAATAAAAATGTATGGTGCTTGAAGCTAACCAGCAGCTTTGGTTGGAGATTTCAGTGAACATTTTTTGTATTGAGTGTTTGCTGCAATAAAATTGAAAATATGTAAGCATGTATGCGCAAAGTATACGCAATAAATTGATACAATGAATAATTGACATATATAAAGTGAGCAGATGTGAAATAAAAATCTAATCGAAATATTTTAAATCTATTTATTAAACACATATGAAATAAACGAGTCTTGAAATCTTATAAAAAATAATCTGAATTAAATAATAATAGAAACTTATAAGCCATTAATAATAAAATTATTAAAAGAATATCTGAAATAATTTTATGCAATTTTATTGCAAAAAATAATAATGCAATTTTAAAAAAAAATTAATAATTGAAAAAATATGAAATTATTAATAAAATAGAAATAATTTTTTATCAATTCTAATATCTCTAATTAATACTAATCTTTAAGAAAGGATAATATACAAAATTGCGGAAAGCCAGAAAAGTTTGCATTTTTCACTTTAAAAATTAAATCTTAAAAAATTCATTTTAATTTACTTGCTAATTCTTGGATATTAAAAATATATTATTTTTATTTTATTTTATTATATCTATTTTTTGTTTAGGAATAAAGAAAAATATGATTAATGTTACTTGTTAAATATAAAATAATGCTTTTTTTTTAATTTTTCCATAAAGATTTAGATAATAATTAACTTCTAATTTTCATTAAAGGGGGTTTTTCAATCAGAAGAAAAATAAAAGTGTTAAAAAAAATAACAAGAAAAAATGTTAACTTCGGCTACACCTAAGCTCTAATACGCTTCATAGGTACATTTATGGTAGCATAAAAGTGTATACAAAGACTTTTATCTCGATATTGATCGGCCAGTTTTTAAGACAGTTATGTGCTACAGTGTACCGATCTGTATAACTTCTTTGAAGATTATATCATTGCCTTAGATAATAATTCGCGCATAATTTCGTGAAGATATCTCGTCAAAGTTCCTTACATGGACTGGATTTTGATTGATTGGTTTGTATGTCAACGATTTTTCCAGTGCTCGAAACACTTTTCATAAGCACTTTTTGGGATGGTCCTCAGCTCCTTTAGCGAATTTTGTTTTATCTCTTCGATTAAGTGAAAACGGGTTCTACGGAGCGGCAATTTCAGTTTGGGGAATAAGAAAAAATGGCTTCAAGTTCGTCACAATCGTGACTTGATGTGATGGCGTTTTATCATCGTGTGAAATCCATAAATTGCTCATCCACAAGTCCGGTTGTTTTCGACAGGTGAACTCACGCAAACGCATCAATACGACCAAATAGAACTCTTTATTAACTGTATGGCCTTCCGAAACAAATTCATGGCACCAAACCACGAATATCGAAAGAAACAATTCAAACAATTCAAACCAACAAGGTCTCTATTAATGTGAAATCGTAATTCATACGACCAAACATGGCCAAAGAGACCTGTTTATTGTACTTCTTTTGAAACAAATTCAGCTTTATCATGTCGAGTCGAGCAAGAACGCGTTTCATACTCAAAATATCAACCAAAATCAATCGAACGATTTCTCGAGAGCTGGCAAGCTCTCTTGCTTTCTCTCTAACACTTGCCTGACGATTTTCAAGCACCATATCTTTCCCTTTTTCAATAATTTCATCAGTTGAAGAGGTCGAAGGTCGTCCAGAAGGAGGCATGTCTTCAATGATTTCTCGACCGTCTTTGATGGCTTTGTACCACTCGTAACCTTGTGTTTTTGATAAACCTGAAACACCGTAAAGCTTTTCCAACATTCGCAACGACTCCACACACGAAATTCGGTTAGAAATACAAAATTTGAAACAAATTATTTATTCAATACATTTATCCATTGTAAAACTTGCAATGCTCAACCTAGGTGTACCGACTTAAGCAGCTGCTGCTGGCAAACTGGTTGACAGTTCGCGCTCATGTTTAGCATAGTAATTAAGGACAGTACTCTCAACTTAGGAAATTCCATTGTTTTGAAATATCATTTACCCGAAGAATTTAATTGCATCTTTGTCTCAATGTATATAGGAAACTAAGGGACAAGTTCATTTATATACAGATAGACGGACATGGCTAAATTGATCCAACTCATCATGTTAATCATGTATAACATTTTATATGGCTTTACATTCCGAGTATTACAAAGTTAACGGCCAACTTAGTATACCCTTAACTAAACATTCTAAAATTAAACTTTACTTCACTCTTCTGAAGATTTAATGAAATCATCCGCCATCTTAACTAACGTTTGAATTGAGGCAATTTAACGCTCGTCTAATTTATTTATTTTTATTAAGAATATCTTATTTTTCCAAAGAGTATCTTTAGTTAAAAACTCATAGGTCTATTAAAAGTGTGTTTTATTCATTTTTTTTTTTTTTTTTTTTTTTTTTTTTTTTTTTTTTTTTTTTTTTTTTTTTTTTTTTTTTTTTTTTTTGTCTGTTTTCAATATCATTTGATAATCAAAACCATAGAAGAAAAAATAATAATATCTTTAAAAAGACTTCGAAAAGCGTCATACTTGTAATTACTAATCAGCGGATAAAGATAGAGAAGGTACCATCTTCTATAAGAGTGTACAGCTGCTGGCGTATGCCGATGATATTGATATCATTGGCCTCAACACCCGCGCCGTTAGTTCT
>NW_017535075.1:86168-151960 GCF_001853355.1 Bactrocera latifrons
ATTGGCGCCACGTAGCGAAAAGAAGAAACGACTGGCGCGCTGTTGTTAACTCGGCTATAATCGCGTAAGCGGTGTCTACGCCAATTAAGAAGAGAAGAAGAGATGTACATATTAATAAAAATCTTAATATAAATTTGATATTAAGAAATGTTACGAGATATTTTTTATATTGCTGTGCTTTGAGCATTTAAATAGCTTAAATTATCTCACTGATAGCTACAAAGGTGTCAAGCGTGACTGCTCAACGAAATAATCACAAACCAAAGGTGATCTAATTAGAAATTCAAAAAAGAAAGAGTAACGTAAAAGGCATTTACAATACACACATTTCAGTTAAAGTAAACATACACGATATTTTATTTATAAGAGGCGCTGATGTTTATTCGTTCAAATAATTGTATAGTAATATGTTCCATCAAAAGATTCCGCGCAGATTTCTTGCTATAAAATATTATCTCATATTGTGCTTAACGTATTGAAAAGTTTATAAATAAACATTTAGAAGAAAATAACTACAATAAATTTAATCCACGAGTGTTTGCAATAGAAGTCGATTTTTTGTGCGCAAACATTATCGATTGGTGAATCGAAAAAACAGCTAGCTTAAGTAAAACATATATACTCGAATACTAAAATACAGTTGAAATAAAAAGCTTTCATACTTCTACAGTAACACTTCAGGTTATGTAAATTGTATTGAATTTGATGGTTTGGCTCCATATAAGGTACTCTATTCCTTCGAAGACTATTAAATGCATTAAAAATGGTTGCTGATCAAATGAAATTGCTTTCGCTCGGTCGTTCATCATTTCAGAATTGAAGTATGCCAGAATAATTTGAAGGTATTCGAAATTTCCAAATTTTTCCACACGAGTTAGTCGTATGCCTAAACTAGTTTAAGACGAGACTTAGGAGGTTAGGAGCAATGCTTGTGGAATCAAAAATCATGGTGGAGGTGGTAATTCAAAAAGTTTTACATTGACAAGTGTGGAAAAAAATTAAAAAAATAAATAAATTTGGAGCAGAACGATTTGGTTGCTTTGACTATAATCAAATATTATAGCTATTAACAAAAATCTATTATAAATAGCAAAAAAATATTTTTGTTCCCCAAAATATTCCACTTTCCAAGAATAAAATGGTCATTGTCATTAAATTGCTAGAATCAAACGGCTAAGTGAACCAATTCGCCAAGGAATTTGTTATTTGAGATACAAACTCACATACAAGTATACATTAGGGTATCCGATATTTCCATGTTGAAAGAATTTCTTTAAAATTTTGTATTTCTAACCAAATTTTATGTGTGGTATCGTTGCGAATAATTATTGTGAATATTTTGGGTATGAAACGCATTCTTGCTCAACTCCTCCTGATAAAGCTGATTTTTTTTTTAAAGAGTACCGTAAACAGGTCTCTTTGGATATTCTTGATCGTGAGAGTTCCGATCCCACATTTATGGAGAGCATTATAACTGCCGATGAGACATAGATTTATGAGATTAACAAAAAATTAGCCGAAACCGAAAAAACTACGAAAAACCCGCTCAAAACTTAAGATTGCTTTTTTCGATATGCTTGGTTTGGTGCACCATGAATTTTTTCCGGAAGGACAGAATGTCCGAGTACTTTTACACAATTTTATATATTTATATTTCGGCATGGTTAAAATATGGAACTTCTTTTGTTTTTGGGGCTAAAACTAAAACTTTAGGGAGCGCTTGCAAAAAAAAAAACAAAAAAACAAAAAAAAAAGTGGAAGGCACCCTAATACACATATGTATATGTATATATGTATTCTTGAATATATAAATAGATGTGTGTAGGTATAGGCTTTATAAGCTGCCAAACATCTACCCTCTTCAATTTGGCCGCATAATGCGAAGTGACAGCGAGCTGAGTGAGTTTCGTTCTACCATGCGATGAAAAGAAGAAAGAATGCAACAACTAAGAAACAAAGTTGCATATTTTACGCGCAACAACAACAAGTAATTTCGACGATATGGAAATACTGAAAACATTAAAATTGTCATAGTTACAGAGATTTTCTAATTAAATTTGTGCATTTAATTATGCCAGAATAACTGAGGCCGTCCGCAAATTGTGTGGAACTTGGCTGCATAATCGTAAAAGTATTTGCTTGACTGCAAGCGCTTGCAATAATTTGGTTGCAAGAGCTCAGATTTTGCTCTACATTTTGTACTCCCTTATAATCGCTTGTTCTCAGAGGTACGTACCTTACGCACTTAACGAAATTAAATCGTGCCGAAAAATGTTGCGAAAAAAAATTTATTTCCACAACCGTGAACTCAATTCGAAATTTTATTGAAGTAAAACGTTTTGCACTTTAATATGATGACGTTATTATTTTTTGTCCACAAATGTCCCAGCTGGTATATAGATGTGTAAGGCTATAAAATTTTGTTATTGTAGTCGAAAAAGCAACAATTTATGGTTTCAAATTGTTGCATAACATTTCCTTTAACCTATAGTGACGGTATAAAGTGACAGATGTATTCCCAATAAAGGTTGAGACCTCTCGGTTATAAGTTATTGCTCAAAGGATAGCCGCGGAACGCAATGAATACTGGTGAACAGTAGAAAGTAAAGAAAAAAATCAATTATCTTTTGTTTTCCATTTGTAAAGTACTCTTTCAAACTCGATAGACAAAAAGGGGTTTCTTTGATTATCCGAGCGATCAAAGCTCTCAAAGATCGCAGATGCACCAACTCGGTCATTTTCTAAGGAGACGAAACCACAAAGCAGTAAGAAATTAGGAGAGAAAAATTAAACTTTTATTTGTAGCCCAATCCGACTCATTTTCTATGGTGCAAGAGCACTTTTTCTTCGTGAAATGAAGCCATTTTTTAATGCTGAATCAAGTTGGTCCGATGATTCGGTAAACGAGAGTACTATGATCCTTTTCCAAATAGTGAATTTCAGAAATCTTGTTTTTGTTGTGTCAAAGTATCTAGAACATGTTGTTCGAAGTCATCGAACAAAAGGACCAGAAAACTTCACTATTCCCACGACAGTCGGGTCTACATAATTGGAGCGAGCCCGGATTTTCTTATCCATTGAAGGACTGTCAACTCGGCAGAATTCCAAAGGGAGTGGGATGTTAGGAAACATGCAAAGAAATGATTAGAGTCTGGCGTAGCCAATTCACATGAAGTATATGGGTCATTGACACAGCTTCCATCCTCTTCGGAGTTAATTCGCCCGAGGAAAATGAATAGTGGTAGCCATAAGGTGGTGATACTTGGATCGCTCTAGTAGTTGAAGAAAGAGTGATACGGAACTAAATTATTTGAGTTTGACATCTTAACCTCCGTTGTGGGTGGAATGAAATTTTTTAATATAAGGATAATTCAGGTGGTTAAGCACACCGTGTTTCTAAAATATTAACCGAAATGTATGGAGTCCCTTCAAAGTAACTTTCCAAGAAATTGAAAATATATAAATATGATCTCTTTGTTCTGCGCCATAGCTGACTGACTCGTAATGCACAAACTTATCGCTTTTAGATGCTCCGCTATTTGTGTTTTCGATAAAGAAGGCCACCCCAAAGCCTTAAACGGCATCAAGAGTCGCTGTTAAAATATGATGCACCGAAAAATATACACAGATATGTTGATATACATATTTCGGACCCTTTGGATAAAAAATATTATGGTAAAATAATCATTTATTAAATAACACGTGGCACAGCTAAAAATTCTACGCCAAGCTCTTAACTTTTTCACATTTTTTTCTTAATTATAATTTTGAAAATATTTTGTTTATATTAGAAAGTCTTTAAGATCTTTAATTTCTTTATAAAAATATAGCCCATAAAATTTTGAATATAAGCAAATAATATTTCACTCAGAAAATCGAAATTGACGTGAAGGAACTAATGTAACAGTAAAATTAACCAGTTAAAACACATATTTCAAAAAACAGTTCTACAAATTATAAACAAAAATTAATAAAAATTCAGAACAAGTGCATTAAATAAAAAAAGGTGCGAAACTTAAATAAGGAATGGGTGAAATAATGACTAATAAATGAAATACAACAAAAAGGTAAATAATTAAAACACAATAAAATGAAAAATACATCAAAACGTGATGTTGTTGTAAGGCCACTACGTTGTTTAATTAATGGATGTGCACGTGGTGCCGAATTAAGTATAACAGCACCGTTAAAACTCTCGACACAGTGGACACGAATGTTAAGGATGCAAGCAACACCAAAAATACGCCCTGACGATTTTCTGCAGGTAAACAAAGCTAAACAAATTACATGAATTTTAAAGAGCAAAACAATACAGGCGCTTCGATAATTGTAAAGAAGAATGGGTTCGGGTAAATAGGAATAACATTAAGCAATTAGAGCGGCGGGCAAATAACATGCGTATGTTATGTAAGAAGAGCCGGGAGTTAAAAACAGAAACAACAAGGGCAATATGTTGTAACGGTGTTTCTTGCTTTTTAGTCGCTCCGAATTTGATTGATGTGTTCAGTGAAGAATTTTGGCTGAAATTTATGATTTATGACGTTGCCTACGTTACCGCCAAGTAACGGCATATTACATATGATAAAGGTGAACAATATGCGACTAGACTTGAGGGCATTTGTATGAACGTATTAGATTTCTAAGCGCATTTTTGGGTCCAACTCCACGCCAAGCCCTCTCCAGGTGTTATGGTAGCCAGCACTTTGTTCAGCATTCTTGCTCTGAAGAAGTGTATATGTGATGAATGCCAAAAATCTTCAAGTCCCAGGTATGGAAAAATACTTGCAGAATGCTCTTTTGAAGCGAGTAAATAAAATCCTGGCATATGGACTTCTTCAAAATAACTAATTACCGAGTTCGGATCCTCCGATTTCCGAGAAAGTTATATCTAAAAACTTAACTCAGAATCAACTCTTGGAATCGTATGTTCTCACTCAAATCGTATTCATTTCTCAATTCATTAGCTGGGGTTAAGAAAATTTATCTTATAGTAGAGCTGGTAGTACTAAACAAAATATGAGATTAAGACTCAAAGAACCTTTTTACACGTACAGACACCGTTTACGCGATTCTAGTCAAGTTTGCAATAGGGTGCTAATCGTTCTTCCTTTTTGCTGTTTGGCGCCAATTGACGATTCCAAGTTTAGCCAGGTCCTTTTCCACTGGTCTTTTCAACGAAGTGGAGGTCTTCCTGTTCCTCTGCTTCCCCTGGCGAGTACTGCGTCGAATACTTTCAGAGTTAGCCACAATCGCTTAATTCGCTGAACTATGTCCATGGCGTCGTATATCTCGTACAGCTTATAGTTCCATGAACTGTTATATTTGTCGATGTGGAAGGGACTATAAATCGTCTGCAAAACCTTTCTCTCGAAAAACTCGTAACGTCGACTCATCAGATGTTGTCGTCGTCCATCATCATATAGCAGGACGAGAATAATGAGTGAATTATACAGTTTGGTCTTTGTTCGTCGAGGGAGGACATTACTTCTCAATTGCTTACTCAGTCCGAAGTGGCATTTGTTGCCAAGAATCCTTCTGCGCTGGGTTTCGTGGTTGGCATTGTTGTTATTGTTAATCCTTGGCTTGCTTATCTACTCTGGAGATATTTGAACTGTTCAAGTTCGGATGAAACGGAAGTTCTGAATTTAGATTTTCCTATGATCTTAATAGTATTTTCAAGGCTGATTACACTCAATGAGAACAGCACAGGAGTCCATTAAAAAATCCATGAATTTAGTGCCCAAAAGCCCGATGAGTTTCTTCACGTAGAGGCTTCAGAACGGAAAGTAGTATTTTTTATTGATCCCGTTTGACCTTATGCAACAAATTCAGGACGAATGACACCACGCTAGATATAGAAAGCTACTCATCGTTGATTCTTAACCGACTTTGACCCTTATCGATTCCGTTTGTGTGCTTTAAATGAACCAGTCTGAGTAAATTTATACACAAAACATCTACAATGCACGATACAAGTAAAATAAAGGTATCAATCAGATCCGCACAATTACCGTTGTAAACTTTCACACACAACTTAGGCGAAGAATAGCAATTTAATTGCCTGTAGTAGTCAATTCTTTACATTTCTAACAGATAAGATAGAGTTGCAATCGTTGAAGGGACATAACGGCCAAAGGTTTTCAGCTGTGCCAGCCAAGTTGGGTAAATAACCGCACTTAGTAACTAATGGCAGTGACTTCAATTACACAACTCTGTTTTCAGCCTCGTTAGTGCAGCATTGAACTGGCTTACGGCACTCTCCGTATGGGAGAAAAAAGGAATGCGAGAGAATATGAAAAAAAGAAGTTCCGGAGGCAAATGAACGCTAAACTCAACTTCTACTATCATGTAATATGTACTTGTAGTACATACTCGTATAAATATATATGTATATACATATATATATTGTATATCACATATGCAGAAACGCAATCAACACCAGTCCTTGGGTACGAAGCTGCATGAAAACCACAAAAAATGGGCGAATATCAAAATTCTTCAATTTTGTTGTATAAAAAAGTGTTGTCACGTCGTTCCGTTGCTGCATTTTTTATTAGCTAGGCAGTGCTTTAAAATTGCTGTTTGTTTTCAAATAAACCCACCAGAAGAAGTCAGGAGAAGACAATTGGAAGATCTAAGGAGCCGATCAATGTACTTTTTTTAACTCTAGACGTGTTCGGAATTTTTTCACTAGAAACTGAATAGTTTGGTTCACAGTGCAACACGACGGACCTAGTCAAGGATATTTCATAGATCTTATTTGAATTGCGTGTTTCCCAAATATTTTAATTTTTATTATTAACGGCGCTTAGTGCGAAATGGATCTTGCCTATATACGTACCCGGCTTTCGAATTTAAGAAGACATTGCCTCTAGCTTTTGAATTGAAAAAGGTAGTAGTAAGGCTTTTTTTTTGTTTTTAAGTATATGCCCTCTCAGACTCTGTAGTGACTGGTGCTACCATCGGTATTTTCCAGCTTAATTTCTTAACTAACATTAATTTATCAAAAAGCGGCAAAAAATGCCGCCAAACAACAGTCTCGAACGAGAGAACGAGGGTAAGACAAAATCTCCTGCCGTCGCAGTCGCGTCTAGACTGTTGACTGTAATAACTTCGAAGTAGTAGATAATTTCGTCCCACTTGAAGCCAGTGTTAACAGCAATAATGTCAGCCTCGAAATCCAATGCAAAATAACTCTTGCCAACAGGTGCTACTTCGGAAATAACTAGTAGGCGATTGAGAGTAAAGTCCTCTCTCGACGAACAAAGAGCAAACTCTAAAAGACATTCATTATACTCGTCCTGCTATATGGCTTGGTGGTACTTTTACTTCTCTTATGCTCACATGATCTTTCTCACTGTTCTTTCCGATATATCAACGGTGGCAGTAAAATCTCTGACGATTCTCATGCACCAATTCCTTTATTTTATTGATGTGATAATAATCAGTTGATCTTGGTAGCATGGTCTCATGGCTAGGCTTCTCTAACAGAAAGATCAGCTATTTAAAAACAATACGCAAACTCTGAAAAATTAGATCAAAATAAGATTTGATCACTATACTGTATGTGTTAGATTCTTCCCATTCAAACCAACAAAACTTTTCATGAAATTTTTTCTTACACACAAAGCGTTAAAGCATTATCACTGCATAGTATAGATTACTGCTCATTTCCCAGGTCCTGTATTTATTTCGTTTCGATTACCACTGTCGCCAGCATTTCATCGTTTTTCATTTCATTTGTTAGCTTTCGATTTATCATTTCACCAACAAGAAAATCATTTGAAAACTACCATAAATAATATAAAATGTATAAGGTCACTGAAAAGTGTTAGTGTAGTTATGTGGACAAACTGTCAACTGCAGCTTGTAAGCCAAGTAAAGGCATTTACCGTTGGCAACTTTAAGTAACTGTAAAAATTCCACACTCATGTGTGCATATACATAATAACACCACTCAACAAATGTGAAAGAAATAGTGCCGTCGCTGATTCGCTGGCTTCCGTTCTGGAAATTCGATGTGAAAGATGCACCTCGCTCTGGTCGACTTATCGATGAAAAAGTCGATGAAATTATGGAAAATATTGACCAGGACCGTCAAATAATCAGCCATGACATCGCTATGAAATTTAACATTCATCATCAAACGGTTTTGAGCCATTTAAAAAAGGCTGGCTACAAAAAGAAGCACGATGTTTGGGATACACACTGATGGAATAATGCCGCTATCGTAAAAATGTTAAAACCTATTCGAACAAAATAGTACCTAATTGGTTCATTAAAGTCCGTTATAAATAAAAAAAAAAAAAAAAAAAAAAAAAAAGAAAAATATATAAAGAAAAAAAAAAAAAAAAAAAAAAAAAAAAAAAAAAATAAGTCGAACATTGATTAGAAATACAAAAATGCTTTTTCGACTACCCTATAAATATGGATCAGATAATATTTCCGAATGCAAAAAATGCCTTTAATATGCAGAGAGAACACTCGCAATTTTTAGCCAATCTTTTTGAGCAATGTTGCATTTACAAAAGGAAATCTCTCATTGTTTTGAACTTTTGGGACTGAATAATCTTGCTATTAAATTTAATAAATGGTTTGTATTTAATTTCATTTTTTCCTTCCGTTTTATTTTTTCATAATTTGTATAATCATTTCACTTCGTTTCTCTCTGGCCTGAACTTTATTTAATGACAGCATTGCATTCAAGTTTATGTGGCTGCAATTGCATTAGAGTGGATCGCAAAGAAAATATTGCAAAGAACTGCTTTTCCTATGCTAACCTCAGAGGGTGAGTCATAATTCAATTCTAAGTAACAATAGAAGAATATTAATGTACAACAGTGAGCCATATTGGTCACTTCAACACAAAAACATAATATTTTGAACACTTTCATACAATTCTGTCTTAATTTCGTCATTATTGCAGCCTACTTTCGACCGCTTTTAAAATAGTTGAAAAACATTGTAATATAAATTTCATTTGCAAAGATTGTAGTATTGTATAGTAGGGCAGTGCAAAATTATCTGTGCCAAATTTCGTGAAGATATCTTGTAATAAACACGTTTTCTCTACAAGTAGCTGATTTTGATCTGTCGGCTTGTATGCCAGCTATATGCTATAGTAATCCGATATCGGAGATTATGACAAAAGAGCAGCTTTCTGGGAAGAAAAAGTTTTGTCTAAAATTTCTAAAGGATATCTCAAAAAGAGAATGACTAGTTCGCGAATATATAAATCATAAGCAAACAAGAAACCGCTCCACTCTAATACACATTTTTATATATTTGTGTTTGCTGCTTTTAATAAGTGCACTTGCGGTTAACTGCACGTGGGTTGTATTTTTTTTTTTTTTTTATAATTTGCCACAAGCACTTTCAATAACAAACTGACAAATAGCCAATCAGCCACACAAGAGAGCAACGAAGTCTTGAGGGCTTACTGGCCGACGACGACAGCAAATCACACTTACGAGGATATAACTTTTTTATTAGTGTATGTACACATGTGCTTTCCGAATGCTACAAAAATATACTTTAAAAAAGCTATTCGAAGAGGAGAAACATGCACTTTAAGTATGTGTAATAGAAATTTGTAATTATGTTTTAGTATGTTCGGCCCTTGTAAGTTTTTGGTAGCTAATTATTGCACCTGGGTATGATTTGCTTTCTTCTAAAGGCAATTCAATCGTGGTAAGAACAAAAATCTAAGAACAAAAGAAGTATTAATAACCAATGTGTGCAAGAGATTTGTATATGAAATAATTTGGGAATATATATGTGTGCATATATATTTGCATAAGAACTCATTCATATGTTAAGAAAACATTATAGAAATTTCACTTGCAATCGTATGAGAAAAGATTACGTATCCGCCGTGGCGCCTGAACCCAGTTAACTAATTTATAGCTAAGATAGGATTAAATTTCGTTTGCTTACTTTGCATTTATTAGTAAACTAATTTTGTATTTATTAATTAATTTTTATAAATAATTTTGATATATCAGTTATTGAAGAACGCGATCAAATATTTTTTTAAATTAAATTAAATTCAACAATTTTTTTTCATATGAAAAATTAAATATTTTATTAGAATTTTTTATTGTTTCAAACATATTCTACAATTAACAAAGAAATTCTGAAATTTTTGGGAAAAATATTTTAAACTTGGCCATTGCGACGCCATTTCCGGTGGGCCCTCGGAAAAAAGATGCGCCCGCACTGGCAAGATAACTGCTTACAAAATCATCTAAAGTGAAAAGAAATGCGTTTTAATTAAAACTTTAATTTACTATTTGGACAAAGGAAAAACCACTGAAAATTGGATTTTCGGCAGACATTTTTTTGCAAAAAAATTAAAATTTTAATGAAAATTTTTTTTTCGAAATATTTAGAATACAAAAAAATATTTGTCCAAGTTTTTAAGAATTGTATCTCAAAGACCTGTGTAAAATTTCATGAAGATTAGTTGAGTAGTTCTCAAGAAATCTTGCCAACCGTCTTCAAAAACACAGTTTCGAGAAAACTGCGTTTAAAAACGGCACACGTAGCCCCAGCTAATCTCGAGCGCACAAGTTCTCGAGAGTGTACCTTCGAAAACATTACTCGGATCCACTTGAAAATTTAGGACAATATTCTAGAATTAGCTTGGAATTTAATAAGACAATAAAATAATTCGATTTCATTAAAACCAATAAATCCACGTAATCTTTTAAGAACTGATATTAGCAGCTAAATAGATACGAATTACTCAAGTTTCAAACGTTTAATCGAGCAGCTTGCACAGACTTATCTTATTCGCTTGCTTACAAATCCTTTTAAGTAAAATTATTCCAATATTATACATATAATTATGCATAATATGGGATCTCTAGAAATGCTTTACTTCGAACATTCCGATACGCAAAAATTTAATAAGCTAAATAGCGTCAGAAAATATATTTATACGTACATTACCTTCCGTAAGAACTAATCTATTTAAATATATATGTACAAGCGAGTGTATGTATATATATATATAACTTAACTCATATATATATATATATATATATATATATATATGTAAAACAAGCAATAAATTATTATGAAAACTTAATAAGAATCGTTGGGATAAATGATTTAGCTGGAATTAACACTTTTTATTGTTAGCGAACGAGTAATAACTAAAAGAGGTTGCTTATACGCACTGTTGCCTTATAGTAGGAGAACAAATAATTAATATGAAGAACAAAAGGTACTTATTAACATTTTATAAACTCTTTTTGATTTATTTCTTTTCATTTTGCTTTGAACCTTAATTTTTCCGCTATAAGATTATAATGTAAACTGAAAAGCTCTTGCGATTTCTTACTCGAATAAATAATGCATATAAGCAACTCAGCATTAAATAATAAATTTCCGAAGAATTTTACACCTTCATGACAGCTACTAGAGTACTGAGTGCGCTAGCACTACTCCCAATCTATATTATAGTATTCGAACGAACTCTTTTACAATTACATACCTTCATCCTAGCTTCTTCCAGTCAAATATCTACATTTCTGTAATTTGTTATTTTTCCGTTTGACTTATAGGCAGCTGAATCAGGAAATTTGGATGAGTTTAAGCGGCTTTATCAGTCGGATAATGCACGTTTGTCGATAAGGGATAGCAAGGGGCGCACAGCAGCACACCAGGCAGCGGCACGAAATCGTGTGAATATTTTGCGTTACATAAATGATCAGCGTGCAGGTAGGTTGATTATTCATATGTATGTAAAAATACATAAATGTACACATACATATATTAAAGTGTTAATGGCATCTTCTATATTTTCTGATTGAATGTTTATTATATTAACTGCCGTGTTTTCGCATTTCCAGATCTCAACGCTAAAGACAATGCGGGCAACACGCCGCTGCATGTGGCAGTTGAGAATAATTCGTTCGATGCACTTAGTTATCTACTGTCTATGTAAGTAGATATACTATATATGTAAATTGACTCGCACAACATATTAGAAGTAAGTTGTTCACCGCTCATCGACGAGCATACAAAACTCCTTAATTTCTACTGAAAAGTAAAATCGATAGACCCAAATTTTTTTTTTGAGTAAAACACATCCAAAATTTAAATCTTCACAAAAGTTCCAATAAAATATAGAATATTTTGGATAAAAGGAAAATCGTTAATTGGATTTCAGCTGCGTCTGTTTCTTAGGTTCCTACTTTCAGAGTTACTTTTTTATTGAAAATTTAAAAAAAAAAATTACGATTATTATTTAGGGAACATAAAAATGGAAAAATAAGAAAATACCCTAACAGTATTTTGTAAAAAAAATGGAGGTATTTAATGTCTCAAACTATGTTCCACTAACACGCTTCACATTAGGATTCCATTGACTTTTCAAAGCACTGAGGTTAGGTTAGGTAATTTCAGGTATTAAGGTTGATCTTTGAGGCGGAGTTTGAATTTAACCAGCATTCTGGAATTTCAAAAGCTCTTAAATATTGAACTTAGCTATCGATCTGACGTTCATCGACAAAACGCCTTAAACCCATCAGAAATATGCCCAAACGATTGATTTTAATTCCCACCAGTTTTCCTGGATAACCAAGGGCCTGTGATTCAAAGAATTTTAACCTCGTCAACAACGAAATGTCGAAAGTTTTAGCGTCACTGCAAAGCTATTCAATTAATTGTGGTTCAACTATAATGAGATGAGCATACAAACCTTAATACGTAGGGTGTCGATCGGAAGTAACCGATCGATTAATTACAGATCAGTATCGAAGTAAATACTTAAATATTTTTAAAATATGCTTAAATGGACATAAATTTGGACTCTACTTGAAGAGTAAATGAGATAGTAGAACATTGTACTTGAAGAAAAGACAATATTATAGATTAAACTTTTTGATTCGGAAAATATCAAAATTAATATTTACATATATGATAGTTATTAAAAGCTGCTTAACTAAAAAGGGCTGCTGTCAGCGACCATTAAAGATATCTAAATGGTCAACATGTCGAACAGAGTCGATTTTGACGTGCTCGTTGTCTTCCTGGAAATAGGCGAACTAGTCTCTCAGTTTATGAGATGCCGTTCTGAAATTTTACGCATGTTATTTTCTCGTCAAAAAGCTTCTCATTTGTCAAAATTGCCGATATCGGATAAGTATAGCATATAGCTACCATACAAACTGACCGGTCGGAATCAAGTTTTGTATGAAAATTTTTTTTGTTTCACGAGATATCTTCACGAAATTTGGCACGAATTATTAACAAATCTAACGGTATTATCTCCGATGAAATTGTTAAGAACATAACACTATAGCACATAGCTGTCATACAAACTCATTGATCAAAATCCAGTTCTTATATGAAAAACTTTTTATTTGACAAACTATGCCCACAAAATTTGCGTGTATTACTTTCAAAGTGAACTGTACAATCTCTGAACAAATTTTAGATCGGAACATTATAACATAAAGATTCAATACAAACTGATCGATCATAATCAATAGGCGTATCAAAAAATTGAAAGAAAAAAATATATTATTTGAAGTAACAATAACCAACACTTGTCTGAACAACTTTTAATAATTAATTTTCATCCTGCTCACACTCACCACAGACCCGTCGATACCGGCCTACTCAACGAGAAGAAACAGGCGCCAATTCATCTAGCAACTGAATTGAATAATGTGCAGGCACTACGAGTTATGGGCAGATACCGCAAGGAAATCGATATAAAGCAAGGCGGCGAACATGGGCGTACAGCTTTGCACTTGGCCGCCATTTATGATCACGAGGAGTGCGCTAGAATACTGGTGAGTAAGCAACTAAAGGTGGATGTATGTGTGAAGTGAAAATGAAAAAGGATATTCAAGAAAAGTGTTGTGTCTGTATGTGTGTATGAAAGTGTGTTGATTGTAAATTAAGGCTATGTGGACACGATTATATACATATAGGCAAGATCAAACCGTACTTTTGTATATAAAACCGATTCTATATCACCTTACATACATTTCCTACATATTTTCCTTATATGGTATATCACTAACACATTTATATTTGTGTTTGTAAGCTCTCATCATTTTTTTTTTTTTTTTTTTTTTGTTTTTAAATCATTCATAATTATTATTTCTGTTACCACAATTTCCCCATCATTATAGTTATTGTTATTGTTGTGGTTATTATTGTTTTCTTTTTTGTTATTGTTGTGTAGCGTCATTTGAACACCATTTAATACGTGTTGCATATGTCTGTCGTATCTTCCAGATAACCGAATTCGAAGCATGTCCCCGCACACCTTGCAACAACGGTTATTATCCCATACACGAAGCGGCTAAGAATGCCAGCTCCAGAACGATGGAGGTCTTCTTGCAGGCAAGTAAACGCATATATGTACATACATACATACAAAAATGTGTATGTTTGTGTGTGTATATGAAAATGTTGAACGAACACATGCACATCCATAGTTCCCTCTTCAAGTTTTGTTTGTATGTATTAGTAGTTGGTGGACTCATGCCTTAAATTTATATGTACCCACTTTATATTCACAGTTATTTTTTACATAATTATTTGTAGCTTTTGATTTGACATTTGCAATGTTTATATATGTATATGTATATAATTGTACGATACGCCTACGCTGATATGCCTTCGTAGACGTTCCCACATAAATATTTCCTCAAAGTTTGGTTTTTTTTTGTACTGTTAACCTTTGCTTACTTGTGAATATCTACACAAACACTAGTTTAGAAACCATTTATTTACATATTTCCTGTCCTTTATACATATATATATATATTAATATGTAAGTATGTATGTGTGCATACAACATGACTGTTTCTATTTGCTTCTTTTATTGTGTTATTTCGCAAATATTTGTCCGAGCCACATGTCATTCCGCAAATGGTCTCTTGCGGTTATACAAAGTAAAGGATAAATTGTGGGAAGTATTTCTCAAATTTCTCTCAAATATTTTTTTTTCTCAAAATAAGTTATTTTCCATATTATATTATATATTTCAACCTTTAAAGAAGCACTTCAATTATATAAAGACAATATATTTGAAGAGTTAAAAAAAATCTGTTGCATACAGGTACTGTATATTAATATATGCACTTACCTATGCAAACACCAGTGGTGACAACGAAAGTAAGAATGTACAATAAAATCACAAAAAAAAAAAAAAAACACTAAAATACCGTTAAAAGTCGTTTAGACAAATTATTTAGCTGGAAATACTACTTTTTTATCGCTAAAGGGAAAGAAAAAGGTTGCGTATACGCACGGGAGACCTATACAATGAAAGCAAATGATTAACAATAAGAACAATTTGCATTGTATTTCGTGGAAAATATTTAATATTACTAAAAATCGTTTACTTCTTCTCTGCCAATAATACCCTACACAAATTAAACATTTTTTTTTAACAAGAGCTTGATCTTGTTCGACCAATTTGTATGACAGCTATATGTTAAAGTGGCCCGATCTTAACTATTAGTTCGAAGATTATACAGTTCACTTTGAAAGTATTTCATGCAAATTTTCGTGAAGACATCTTATCCACAAAAAAAAAATTCCTACAAGAACTTGATTTTGATTGCTCAGTTTGTATGACAGCTATATGCTATAGTGGTCCGATGTGAACAATTTCTTCAGAGATGGTACCCTTGCATTTGGTAATAATTCGCGCCAATTTTCGTGAAGATAACTTATCAAAGAAAAAAGTTTTCCCTATAATAACTTGAGTTTGAACGATCAGTTTGTATGACAGCTATATGTATAGTGGTATTGGCGATTCAGACATATGAGCAGCTCTTTTGAAAAAAAAGAAGGAATGCAAAATTGCAGATCGATATCTCAAAAACTGAGGGACTGATTCACGTGCATAACATTGACAGAGATCTCAAAGAAACAAAACGAGTGTTAGGATCATATAAAGATACAATTCAATGTATGCGTCTAAAGCACAGCGTCAGTTTTACTCTCACTTTCTCTCTTTTAATCAAATGCCTTAAGAGCTTCTTTCCAAACCAGGCCACTTTGAAAGCAGATATGAAATATTAGCGTATGCTTTGGATTCATTTGACAATATCTGTACCCCAACCTCTGCTATAAGTATATAAAGTATTTTTAATTTTGCTTTATTAAACGTGGTTTAAAACAGAGCTTGTACTTAAAATCCTATATATAATATATCTTACCAAATGAGCTGAAAATGTTTTGGC
This sequence comes from Bactrocera latifrons, assembly GCF_001853355.1. NCBI lineage: Eukaryota > Metazoa > Arthropoda > Insecta > Diptera > Tephritidae > Bactrocera > Bactrocera latifrons. Next base: position 102,389 of record NW_017535075.1, read on the forward strand.
ATAAAAAAGAGGTCGCCTCAAATAAAAATTATCAATTCTTATCTTAGAATAAAAACAGTAAGAAAAAAAATTATTGTTAAGAAATCCCTTACAGATTAATTAAATTTTTCGTTTTGTATGTATATTTAATCATGGCAAAAGCCCAATCACTACAGAATCGTGAAGAGTTTTCTATGTATAAAAAAATATAAAAAATATWTATAAACAAATTTGAAAAAAAAAATATATAAAAAAATTTGAAAAAAATAAAAGTAAAAACAAAATTGAAATAAAACATTATTTTCATATTAGTTGTTTCCCGTAACCACAATACTGTCAAAATATCGTGACATTGCCAAAAGTAAATATCCGAAGCATATTAAAAGAACACCGAGGTCATATGGTTGGAATCGCATTCGATATGGTTGTAACATCGATCCAAAAACCAAACGTTCAAAGTTTAATATGCCATTGAGCAAAAGCAATAAGACCGAGTTTGCGATTTGTGGCAAAACATGAAACGATCGAAGTAGTCAAGATTTGACTTAGGCCAAAATTGTGCAACAAGGAGTTTTTGGGAAATCTAGTATGCTCCAATATTATATTATCAATAGCAATCGAAAGTTTTAATTCTAATCCTAAGTGCCATCAAATCAAATCTTACGGGCGTAACTTCTTCGTACTCCATCATTCTTTGCTTTAGACCAGTTGTGTGTTCGATTCTCTTTCTATTTTTCATATTGTTTAAGGCGACTTAACCCTGCACTTGCTTTGTTAGTCCACTCGAATTACAATCATCGTGTTTTGCAAACAGCAACAAGAGGTCGGCTGTGTAGAAGACACTCTCACCACTATTCCCCAGCCCATTAAATAAATTTTGTGCACATTTTTTACACAAGTAAAAAGTTAAATTAAAGTTAAATTAATGTTAAAAATGTATTATGTTTCCATATAAGTAAGAAAATAGTGATTTAATGGCGATATGCCATAAAAGGCTATTCCAACAAAGTTTACCAACACACACACTCATACGCGCAGACTTTCATTGTTCATCTTATTTAGCACTTTTTTGGTACCCTGCAGAAGCACTTCTTACCGCTGTGTATGTGTGTGGTTAAGACCATATATACAATTACTAACTAAGCTTTCTTGCTGATAAAAACACACACCTATGAACGCATCCTGGCATATATTCATACATACATACATACGTGCACAGATTTCTTGTCTCGTTAATGTAACCACCATGTGGCCTGCAAATGTGTGTCTGTAACTTTTCATTTGAATTTCTGCACTTTGATCTTTTCATCTTTCTTTGTATATGTGCGAATATACTTTTGTAGATTTGTACGCTGTGTTAACCATCCAGGCATTGTTTTTTTTTCGCATTCTTCACGTGCGCCTTGGTCCAAATGCACTGAATGTGTGTATGTATACTAGATACATATGTATACTAGAGCGGGTCGATTTACAGGAAGCCAAGAAAACGGTAAGGTTCTGCAGATCATTTTGAACAACTAAAAGCCGGTTACAAGCCAACGATTTTTAGGTAACCTTTTTTTTAGGGCGAGGATTTTCAGCGATTATAATAATTACTTCGTCAATTTTTGAGATGACCGAATGAAATTTCATACGTACATAGCTGCATTTTGATATTCTATCAAACATTTGTTGGAATTGGTCACAAATCTTCCACACAACCGATTATTCAGATTTTGTAAAGTCCGCCTTAAAAATCGCTTGAAACCCGTTTCAGATATATATAGTCTCTTTGGCAAAGTAGTTCAAAATGATCCGTAGAGCATTTTCGCACATATGTGAATTCATAGAAAAAAATCGACCCGTTGTAATGTATAAATCTTGGTATAATATCATCCAACAGCCCTTCTTCTGCACGCGAGCTTTTGTTATGTAACCGACTATATTCATTTGAGCAACGTCAAATCTTGTTTACAACAAAAAATTTACTTTAATGTTTGTATGTTACTAAAACTATGTGTATCGGTATACACTTCAAAGCAGCAAATTTCGAAAATTATTCAAACACTTGTTGCTTTCCTTTGTCCAGATTCGCTCTACAACCATTTAAGCAAATTTGTCTGCATTCAAGAAAGCGCGTATATTAAATTTGTTATGAAGCTTAGGCTAAGCACATAGTGAAGTGAAGAACAAAGTAGTCATGAACGATGACTGCCGTTTAGTGTTTGGCGAGTTTTTATAGACCGATTGGAATGATGTCATGGTCCACGGCCCACAACACCGTACTCAAAGAAAACAATGATGTTGATGAACAGTGGTTTTGACCGACTTTGTTTCTCGGTTCTGTCATTCGCTGGGAAATTGTTGGAAATTTTCGACATCATATTCGTACATCTATTTCTCGTCTCTTTTAATGTTGTGTTTGATGAATGTAGGGTCCTCAGCTACGTTGTCAAGCATATGTTTTGAGACTGGGTTTATAAAAGATTCAAGTCTTTATATACAAAACATAAACCCAAATGTTTGGAGTCGATATACATAAGAGATGTTGAGATCCTCTGCTATCCTTCTGATAACAAAACGATAATTTTCAAAATAAACCCCCCAAAATCCTTCGGCAACATTTTTATAGGTTACATAGTCGTAATTCCACTGAAAACACAAAATTTGAAACCAATCCGCTTTAGTTTTTCTTTGGTAAAAATTGCTACACTTTTCACGTCGCTAATAAATAGCTCCCACACATAATTAATATATCTATGATCAAACTTCACACAAACAAACAAAAAAAAAAAAACAGGTTTAAGTGGGTCAGTCCGAGCCAAATTTGATCAGATGGTATAGAGATTAACAAGTTGGTTAGAGAGTAGGAGGTAGAAGTGCTCCAAGAGCTAATCAACTCTATTTCAGTGTTACAGAAGCGAATCATACATATTTCTGGAATCCTGCTAATTGGTTTTGCCTTGGCGAGATATTTGTTAGAAGATTTTCGATAAGTTTTTTCGAGGACTGATTTTCGATATCAGAATGCTTAAATGATTTTAAAAAAATCGAAAAGTTTCGAATAGCGTAAGAAAATATATTTTTTAAATAATAAACAGTAAAAACCGTTTTCAAGCTATCGCCAACGAAGGTGTCATTAAAAACAAGGTGTCCTTAAGAACCAAAGCCATTCATCTTATTGACTGAGTAACAAAGTAATTGAAAGCTCTTATGTAAAAAAAGTTCCTAAGCTGGAAAATGTGCCTGAGTAAAACATAAGATTCCAAATAGAGATCTTATTTCCTATCTATCCACCTTTGCTGTCCTTCATAAACTGCGTACATATATATATACCTATTTACCAAGCTGCTGTTAAAAACTGCTTACTGTCATGTAACACTCGTTGGCATGTCTTTTCTGTTTGTCTAAAATGCAAATGCAATTTGTCGTATTAAAACTTAAACTCGCTTAAATGTTTACAAGCATCTTCAGCATTTCCTGAGTGCGGCATTTGGCTTTGACAAAACTTTTTTCGCAGCAACATAGCTGGGCGGATAATTTCAGTAAACACGTTAGTTGGATTGCCAAAGTTACCGTTGTGCAAATATTTCTTAAACTTATTAAAGGTTGACATTGCTGAGGCTTTTCTAACAATTAGTAGAACACACTTTTGGTGATCAACTTCAAAATCGGCTTTGGAAATCGGAAATTTAAATTTTTCTATGAAGCAATAAATCACCTGGTATTATCTAATTCCGGAGTTTATTGTTTGTATTCAAAATTTCTGTAAAAAACAAAATTAGAGTTAGACGCTTGATCGTGTGGCTTCGCAAGTTGTGATGATTTTCTGTTAAACATCTGAGCCTCGAATTTACATAACTCTTTATATTTTAACCTAATAGACTCATGTAATTGTTATTGGAATGGACTAGTCTTTCAGCAAACCAATGGAACAAGAGCACAATTCTGAAATAAAGGGTTAGTCAAGATTTTCAAAAACTCGAATAATAACTTAGAAATATTCTCCGAAAATTTTAAGTGTACTAAACAGTTTTCGAGTTATTCTTTAATTACCAAAGGGTTCTCGAGCATTCTGCAATGTTCATATAAAACTTCAAATGCGTTTTTTTCAAAACAAACTTTGAACAGGCGAGCACTGCAGCTTGAAAACCACTCGATAGTTTTCAATGAAATTTACAATACAGCGTTTTTAAAACACGAAAAGTAGTAATCAAAGTATTTTTTTTTTTAATTTAGATTTTTTTTATAAATAAATAACTGTTGATTTTATTCCGCAAATTTGAAAAACAAAATCCTGGATCGCCAATTTCAAATGAGAATATATCAAATAGCATTCATATCAACGGATTGAGTTATAACTTACGAAGATGGCCTTTTATATCTTGGGGTGTAGCAATCTGGCAACTCACAGGTTCGTGATGAAGTTTGAAAAGTATTTTTGGTGTTATAATTACTCAAAACGTTTCGACATATGAGCGCTATTTTTGCTATTTTCAGTAACTTAAAATATTCATATATTTTGAAGTTTGACATGAATTATCTCGACAACAGTGCAATGATGTACTTAGTTTTAAGCGATGAAGCGCAATTAAGGACAAGTATTTATCGGTGGTATGGTGAATCGAGATTGCAGATCACTCCAAAAAGAATTTCCTGAAGGTCGTCTAAAATCAATAATTGTTCCGGAAACTATTGATACTGTACCCAAACTGATATCGCAAGATCGTCATGTAACCTATCGATAGACTGAGACCACTATTGGTATTAGGGGGACTGACCTACAATCAATATTGTATGAACATTTGATAACAGAAACAATTTCTAAGAGGTCAACATTTTTCGATACCTGAAGAAGCGGTTGATGCGTTCAAAAGCCATGTTTTGGAAATATAATACCTCAATTAGAGTGACAAAATCGGCTTTGGAAATCTTAATGGAGAAAAGTTTGAAAAACAATTAAGCGACTTTCGATAATTAATATTGGGTAGTCAAAAAAATCATTACGTATTTCTAATCAAACTTCAACTTATTATTATTTTATTTATAATAATAAATAAATAAACAAATATGTACCATTTTGTTCAACCACTTTTTGCCATTTTTCCGATAGAGACATTATTCCATTAGTGTAAATCGAAATTTCGAAATTTGTGCACAGCTGCATTTTTTTTTTTTTCACCTCCCCCGAATTTGATTTTTTGGTTAAATGAAGCTTAATGTTTCACATTTCTAGCACTGTATGCTAGGATACAATGTGATTGGTAGCACTGGAGATATACGACTGCAACGACATCTATTGATAATATACGAAAAGACTTTTTCGACTACCCAGTATTTGTTCGAAATTCGAAATATAAAATACAACACACGTATTGTATTGAACAGTAGAAAGAATATATTGAAATTCATCTGATGACTATTAAAGATGTAGTTGCTAAACCAAATACACCTGTAACGGGTATTATAGAGCATTGTAGAATCGTTTACTTAAGTTTATCATTCACTTTCTGTATTTGTTCTCCTGAAATTTGTCCCTTTCCTGTTACCCTTAGTAATTTACATACTTGCAACACTTCATCAGCAGCAACAGAGAGAACCCAATCAAGTGTTAAATGTTATTTCTTATCATTTCATGTGCACAACTCTTTAAATAACAACAACAGCAAAAAATCAAAAAAAAATAAAAATAAAAAACTCTCACAAAATATACATATGCATATACCATAACTACCTTAATGCATATATCTAACTATCTGTACATATGTAAATATATTCCTCTAAACATTAATCATTACATTTTTTTCTTAACAGTGGGGCGAGCAACGCGGCCGTCTGCGCGAGGAAATGATGTCCTTCTTCGATTCTGAGGGCAATGTGCCGCTACACTCGGCTGTGCATGGCGGCGATATCAAGGCGGTGGAGCTCTGCTTGAAGTCGGGCGCTAAAATTTCTAAGCAGCAACATGATCGCTCGACGCCAGTGCATTTGGCTTGCGCACAGGTGAGTGAGTGTGTGTGTGAGATGGGGGTCGAACGAAATTAATGGTAGTAGTGAAGAAACTGCTTTGCGTACGAATATAGTATACTGCTAAGGGTTGGAAAAATGTATGCTCACTTCTAATTATTCGCTCACACATTTTCTAATTCCATTGTTGTCAACGAACCGTTATAACTATGTGTGGGTTGTTTCCGACTTTTTATTTCAAACTTTTTAATATTAAAATTCGAAATGAAGCTGATTATTGTGCGAGAGTACTATTTTTTATATGGAATAATATCCTTAAAAGATGTCAAAAAAAACTTTTTTGAAATTTGTTGACAAATTGTGATTTCAGTCTGCCGACTTAGCATATAGAACTTCCCTCGAAATACGTCAAATTATTGAAAAAATCCACGAAGAAACCCCTGTTTACTAAAAAATATTGTGAAATTCCCAGAATCTACGAAGTCTCTCAATTTAATGAAACCAAAGGCTGTCGTAGCGTATTTTTTCCAAAAATTTTGTAATAAAATGAACCTTCACGTCCGCGTTCTCATTTCTTCGATGAAAATGATTTTATAAAGGGATATAAGTATATAAATACATACATATACTACTGTGATCAAAATGAAGGCTGAGTTTTTAATTTATACTTCGCGTGTTTTTCGAATCGGTTCTTTTTTTCTGTAAGTTGGTAGCACTGTTAGTGGCATCTGTGCTATATTTCACGTCAAAATATTGATTAGTATTTGAGAAACGCTCTCAAAGTGAATCTTCGATTTGTACTATGTCTGAATTTATTGAACAAAGGAATGCGTTAATACACCAACTAACTAATATCGCGCCGCAACCACCGCATTTGCATGATTTACCTTCGTGTAACTTCTAGCTACTCAGCAAATTCACATGACCACGCCCAGGACATTGTTTTGACTCAATTGAGGATATAAAAACTAAACCGAAGAAGGAGCTTTGCTGGGAGCAGGAGTGACTGGAAAATTCGTTGGCATAAGGAGGTCCGATTATAATAATTATTTAACTGTCAAAAATGCACCACGCTCTTAAAAGCCAATTGTCGAGTACTAACCACAGTTTCTATTGTTCAGGAGCACAAAAAATGCTTGTGATTGAAACGCTGTGAGCCGGCATAGACTGTTATCTATCTACCATATAATCCAGGCCTGGAACTAAGTAATTACTCCCTCTTCCTGCCTATAGCGAATGATTTTGTTGGTGTAATATTCACCTCAAGTGAAGCATGTGAAAATCGACTGTGCCAAGTTTTAGCTTATAGATAAAGGGGTTTTTCTGATAGCGACATTAAGAAATTACCTTCAAAATGGCTCGAATAAAACTGCATATAATATATAATTCAACTATTTTGATATGACAATTCCCTTCATATCGGCGACATCAAAGCTGGTTCCACCTGAAAATTATTCTTCACGAAAATTCACGAATCTTGCTGATCTCTAAAGAAGCGGTAAAAATATCTATACAGGTAAAGTGATTACAAAAAAGGTCAAGACTTATCAGAGCTTGTGTGAACCATGTATTCACATCATGTTGGGATATCAAGCCAATTTTTTTGGCTTAAAAAAACTCCTTATAGCAATGCCTACACACGATTCATCCACTTCTGAGTTCCATTTACTACAGAGAGGCTCTATACGGACGAAGTTAAATCAAATGCTTGGTTTGGTAGATAAAGTCCAAATCGTCTAAATTTCTCCATAAGAACCAGTTAATAAACTTCACAAATGACGTAGAATTTCATTACTTGATCCTAGAGGAATCGATTAGAAATGCCATTTTGCTTTATATTGTAAAAAAATTGTTTTTGTTGTGCTTCTCGTTAGATGTTGAAGGCTTAAAACATAGAATCTACCTCTAGGATCTATAGCAGAATCCAGATCAGAACTGCAGAGTAATGAAAACTTTGCTCATGAACTTTCTTGGAAATATTATTGCTAGTTTGTCCTCCCATCGTTGATGGCTTTTGGTGACAGGTTGTGTTGGTAGAAGATGATAGCCTCCTCAGCATTGACTGTGGAACCAAATTAGAGTTTCAAGTTTCAAGACATATCTATTTCGTTCTGTATTAACGGTAGCACGTAAAAAAACTAACTGCGATATTTTATTAATTAAAATTGCATAATGAAGATATTTACGATAACACAAAGCTACGAAGCTCTTGATATCAGGACAATTTAATTAGTCGTGAAGTCAAATAGCAACTCGTATGTATTTAGGCACATTCAGTTATTGGTTTCTCTTTTACTTGCTGCCGGTAATTTTCTAAGAAGACTTTTAGGGTATTGTTTACATTTGGCCACTTGTTCGCGAGCTTCTAAGTGGTTATACAAAAAAAAAAAAAAAATTATATAAACACAAAAGTTTCACGGTCGCGAGTACCGTTTGCTGCTGGTAAATATGTACGTAGGTAGACTACGGTATCTCATGAATGACTTTCACATTATTTTTGGTTACATAAGGGTGCACATATATGTACATACTACATACATACACATAACAACAATACAAACACCAAGGACTGTTGTACAAATTAGCACAGGAATTTTTTTGACATTAATAACTGACACAAAATACATGGCAACAACAACTCAGCAATGTGTGAGATCTGGCGCCAAAACAATCTGCTGAATCATCCGTTAGGCATTGCGTTTATTTTCTGCTACGTTAGCAACGCAATAAGCTATGCGCACATGTATTGGTAAACAAAATGGCGCAAATTCCTATGCAAACACAGACAATAACCTACACATGTGCGCACGCATATACTCGTACATGAGTAGCATATTCGGAATATTCGCTACAAATAGCCACCTTGCAGTTCAATGAAGGTGGGAGAGAATTCCTCGAAGAAACTTAAAGTCGGCAGCATCGCGTGGCAGTCAGAGCTTTATCCTTCTATAGACGATTTTTTTACATTGGTTGTTTGAAAAAAAAAAAAAATTTTTTAGAAATAGAAAATTCGTAGAACATATTTGCGTTATGCAGATTAAACATCAAATAAATACGAGGTTACTTATTAGAGCAATAAATGTATGTAAGTATTTAAATAACCTCAAATTCTGTCATTTGACATTTGGTAATTGAACACGATACTGCGTTCATGGAAAATAAAATAAGTTGTGGGTGAACAACTGAAACTTCGCGAGATGTGCTCATTTCTTAGAAAAATTTCTATCACACATTTCTGAAATAGCAGTTATTTGACAATCATACTGCAATAACTCATTTATTATTAACAATTATGGCTATATTTAATTTTTTTTTAAATATAGGGTTACCATATTCCAAAAATTTCTGCCATGAAAATCTTTCTGGGTTTGTTGTCGCATTTTTATTATACTTTTTTATTATATTATATTTTTTATTCTAATTTTTTTAAATATGGCAACCTCAATTTAAAAATTTTTGCCGCATTTTAACACTTTTTTAGTTTGCTATTTATTTAGTAAAAATTTTTAACATCTGGCAACATTTTCTATCGAATTATGTTGTTGTTGTTGCGTCAAAAAAGATTCCTGAAATTATTTCGACGCATGGTGCCGAGTTGACAGTTCTTGGTCGGATAATAATCTGGGTGTGTTCCGGCTACTTAAACCCGAATATAATTAAAACGGCTTTCGAAGTAGTGTTGTTGTTGTTGTCGTAGCGGTAGAATTCTGTTGAGTTGACAGTTCTTGGCGGGGTAAAAATCCACGTCAGTTTCGGCTACATAGGCCCGACTGACGTGGGACGGTTTTCAAAGTCTCAGGTAGTAAACTATTAGCACCAACGAGAAATTTAGTATTTTATCTGGTCTCGGCTGAGAAAACTGTCACTAATTATTTTAGTACACGGTTAACGCACCCATCGCACCCTTTTCAGAAGACTACATCTTTTTATATCTACCTCTTTTTTATATGCGGTCATGGCCGAGTTATAACACCGTGCCGTTTTTCCTTTTCGCTGTTTGACGCCAATCGGAAATTCCAAATGTAGCCAGGTCCTTCTTCATCTAGTCTTTCTAAGGGAGTGAATGTTTCCTTTTCCTCTGCTTCCCCCGGAGAGTACAGCGTCGAGTACTCTCAGAGCTGAAGTGCTCCCATCCATTCGGACGACATAACCTGGCCATATTCGCTGAACTATGTCGTAAATCTTTTCGAGTCTGACGTTGTTCTTGGTGTTAATGCTGGTTCCAAGATAAACGAAGTTATGATTGTCAACAGTGATGACATGAGTGATATATTTCACTACCAAACCCATTTGCTTCGCTTCTTTGTCCAACCAGGAGAAAGCAGAGCTAACGGCGCGGTTGTTATGGCCAATGATGTCGGTACATTTTCTATTCAGTTCTGCAGCTCAAATCATTTTCTCCAGCAGTCGATCTATCTGAAACCTCGTTTCATATCGAAAGGCTCGAAGAAGTGCTCCCGATCCTGACGGAGCTTTTGGTATTACTCAACATCTGTTTGCATTGTCGTATTAGTTTTGAGGCAGACATTACCGTATAAAGGTTCTTCCGTCCTTTTTGTGCTGTCAAAAGCAGTTTAAAATCTCCGAAAAGGTGGTGTGTGTTGATCCTCTTTTCACGGGTCACGAGCATGGTGACTACATCTTAGTATATTTAATTGCTTTATCCTCTAAATCGATGCTCCTTATGGAAATTTGTATTTTAGTATAAAACGGTAACCTTCTTCGAAATCTGTATTTCTGTATCAACCACTCTTACGACGGTTTGCTGTATTTTCGATTGGATATACTTATATTCTACAATGCTGTTCAAATTAGGCTTAAAAGGAGAGCGTGGTACGACACACGTATATTGATTCCCGATAAAAAAACATAAAAATTTCCTCTCGTAGCGAAGGCCATCTTTCCACAGACTCACAATAATTTCATAACTCTTTTGTGAACCGATATTTAGCATAGACTTTCCAACGCTTCCGGACGTTTATTGCCATGATTGGTATGAATTATGGAAGATACTTAGAGATTTTGCGAAATGCTGAGGTGTTGACAATCGTTGTTCTTCGTAATCCATACACCTAATTCCACATAGTCGACTGTCTCCGGAACGGAAGCGGTCAAACTTATTAACTAAAATTATCACCTCATTCCCAGTTACTTTAATAGGTTTCTGTATTTTTTAGATCATGACATCAGGGAAGGACGTGTACGTTGGTTTAAATGCTTCAAATAATTCCCAGCATTTCTGTTATGTTATTTCATGTGAAACCTAGTCATAATTCAGAACAAACCTCATTCTAAAGTTTCTGCTTTTCTCCCATTTCGGTATTCGAGAATTATTTAAACTGTTGCTTAAATAAATAATGAAATTTATTTGAACAAAATAAAACTAGAAATCCTACAATAGCCTCTTTCTATGATATACTATATATTAACGTTGCTTCTCTATCATACAGGGTGCCATCGAAATCGTCAAACTTATGTTCAGCATGCAACCGTCGGAGAAGATTACTTGCCTCAGCTGCACTGACGCTCAGAAGATGACACCACTACACTGCGCTGCCATGTTTGATCACCCAGATATTGTCGAGTACTTGGTGAAGGAGGGCGCTGACATTAATGCACTAGACAAAGAACATCGTTCACCGATTTTGCTCGCCGCATCGCGCAGCGGCTGGAAAACTGTACATCTGCTAATACGTCTCGGCGCTGGTATTAATGTCAAGGATGCATCTGCACGCAACGTCTTGCACTTTGTGATCATGAATGGCGGCCGTCTACCAGAGTTTGCCGAGGAAGTGAACAAGACACAATCACATTCTCAACTTGTGCAGCTGCTGAACGAAAAAGATGCCTCAGGCTGTTCGCCATTACACTATGCGAGTCGTGATGGGCATATACGTTCGCTGGAGAATCTAATACGACTCGGGGCTTGCATTAATCTCAAGAATAACAATAATGAGAGTCCATTGCATTTTGCCGCACGTTATGGACGTTTTAATACCGTCAAACAGTTACTTGATTCGGAGAAGGGTTCTTTCATAATCAACGAAAGTGATGGCGAGGGTTTGACACCGCTACATATCGCCTCACAACAGGGTCACACACGTGTGGTGCAATTGCTGTTAAATCGGGGCGCGCTCTTGCATCGTGATCATAATGGACGTAATCCTTTGCATTTGGCTGCGATGTCCGGTTACATACAGACAATTGAATTGTTGCATTCGGTACATTCACATCTGCTCGATCAGGTCGACAAAGAAGGCGTGAGTATGACATGCATTGTATGCTTTAATAACCTGATGTCAGCGCTTCGGAAAAATGTAATAATCTTTAAACCCACTATGTCTTCAATATTTCTTCCGCAGAATACCGCACTTCACTTGGCCACAATGGAGAATAAACCGCATGCCATCTCCGTGCTACTCTCAATGGGCTGTAAACTCTTCTACAACAACATCGACATGAGCGCCATCGATTATGCCATCTATTACAAATATCCCGAATCAGCGTTGGCTATGGTAACACATGAGAATCGCGCCAATGAGGTGATGGCATTGCGTTCCGACAAGTATCCCTGTGTTATACTTGCACTAATCGCATCCATGCCAAAGGTGTTCGAGGCTGTGCTCGATAAATGCATCACAAAGGCGAATTGCAAGCGTGATTCTAAGAGTTTCTACGTAAGTACGATTTCAGTAGTTTAAGTCGCCAACCCTCTCTCTCAGTCTGCGCTTGTCTCAGAAGTTCGAGAGTTCGTATATGATAGTTCTTATATAATAAGTTTTCTTTAATTAATTGCAATTATATACAAATGTATATTTGTGTGCGATAAAATACATAAAATTATTAACACTTCATCTTCAACTGCAGATAAAATATTCGTTTTCCTATCTGCAATGTCCTTTTATGTTTGATAAATTGGATGAGAAAACCGACGAAGCGATAGCTCATTCGAATTTGACACCATTGCCGGCGTTAAATGTAAGCAGAGCATGTGTCATCGATTCCATATTATACCGTTAACTGCCTGACTACCCGCCTGCCTCTATGTCTTTCACTTCTATCTTCTATCTAAAAGTACTTGCCTGCGACTTCTTTTATTGCCGTTAGTTTATAAATATTTACCCATATTCCTGTTCCCTCTCTCTCTTTGTCTCTTTATGATTTACTGTCTGCCTGCCCGCCTCTTTTACGATATTTCTAATGCTTAGCTTTTTAAATAATTACAAGCGCATGATTACAATTTTACACACATAGTGTAGCTAGTTTACTTAGTAATTTTTCTTTAATTTGTATGTGTTTAGTGTATAGTATTTCGTATTAGAAAAAAGGAAAGAGACAAATATATAATATAATATACGAGTTACCTTAACATAACGGAACTAAGCAGTCTGATAAGTATATACATAAGATTTCCTCGTCAGCGCCAAAGAGTTTCTAACACACAAGTCGTATATACATTCCATCTGATCAAAAATTACCCGGACTGGTTCATTTAAGTGGTTACATGGCTTTCCTCGGGTAAAAAACAGACCATTTTCAACATTTTTTTTTTATCATATAGAAAAGAAATATATTTTATTAGAATTTTATACAGTTACAAACATATACTATTAACAATGAGCTTCTGAAATTTTTGGAAACAAAATTTTAAACTCGGCCCTTGTAAAGCCATATTCGGCGATCCCTTAACTTAGAACTTAGATGAACTAAAATCATTAAAATTTGGATTTTTGGCAGCCATTTTCCAAAAAAAAAAAAAATTAAAATTTCGCGAGAATTTTTTTTTTCAAAAGTCTTTAAGAATTGTATCTCAATGACCTGTATAAAATTTCATGAAGATTGGTTGAGTAGTTCTCGAGAAATAATGCCAACCGACTTCAGAAACACAATTTCGAGAAAAACGCGTTTAAAGACAGTGTACTTAGCCTAGCTAAACTCGAGCGCACAAGTCTTCAAAGCTGTGAAACTATTACCCGGATCAGCTTGAAAATTTAGGACACTATTCTAAAGGTGTTTTATAATTTAATCAGAGAATAAAAAAAAATCGATGTTTTGAAACTCGTAAACTCATGTAAGCCCTTAAAGTGGATCTCATATTAATTAATATGTGTTTGGCAGCATCAAAAAGTTTTCTTGGCGATTTTTAATTTGGAAAAAAACTTAACTGCGACTTTTTGAATTTTTTTGTTTCCAATAATTAAAACTACAGTTAAGCAATAGTTAAAAAATTCCAGTAGTGTTTCGGGGAGTCTACTTTATCACGAATACGAGTATTTGAGTGGCCCGAAGCCTACAGTGGAGGTCGTGAAAACATCGAAAACTTGCCTAATGTGAGTCATCCATACACAACTTCGAACATGTCAAAGAAACAATGCTTGAAAACCATCGAGCTGGCTACAGAGAGGCGGCAGCGAGTCTCAACAGCGTCTATGGACCGACTCAACTCATTTGGACCTTTCTTTTCCCAAATTAGATATGTCTCAGTAACTCGTTAAAAATAGACACGATATTTAAATGAGAGTAGAACATTTTTGTTTCAAAACAAAACAAAAAAAATAAAAAAGAGAGCACCGAAAAAATAATGTGTAATTAAGAGTATAAAAATCGTAAAGCTTTAAAAAAAACAATAATTGGGTTGTGCGGGAATTTTTAGACATATTTTCTGATAACAAGGAGATCAAAATAATGGAATGATTTTTTTTCTTTTACAGTAAAGTCTAGATCGCGCTTAATACGACCACGAAACAATTTATGAAACTCACCAAGTATTAAAAGTTATGGAAAACATTGTTGCTATAAATTTCAAACGTACGTTTAGGTTAGTTCTAAAAATTTTTTTTTTTTTGTTTTGCTTTTTGTCTAAAAGCTGGCTTCAGCGAACGTAGGTTAATATTTTACTATCGACTATTATCACGTAACAAGCTCACTCAACGACTCATCAAACGGGTCTCAAACAGAAAATTCCCTACAATTAGCTAACATATATTTATTCATCTAGGCCGCTTTCAGCATTATTCACTGCCACAGGGTTATCCACAAAACATAAAAAAAATCACATTTAAAAATAAAAAAAAACAATTCTGTTTGCAGATAAAATATTCTTTTCATCCAATTCAAAAATCCCCTGACGAGATTGCTAAGAAGCGTCTGATGCTTAATGATCCCACTTGGAGACCCGAACCATTGCTCACCATAAATGTGAGTCATTTTATGTGAAATAAATTACCATCTAATTTATGTATTGCCTTAAGCAAAGTCCAACCAAATAAATGCAATAAATTTTAAAAACAAACTAATTGGAAGTCTCTAAAAAGTGTCATTAACTCTCACTTGCTATTTACTGCGTCCGTTTGTAAGATATAAAATGTCTCATCTCTAAACTGTTTTTGTAAATAATATGTCTAACAATGTATATATAATAGTTGTGTTGTTGTATATAGTCTTATATTCTTAAAAACTAAATAAACTAAAAATTCTAAAATTAGTTTTACGGGGATTGTCAATCAATCTTTCGATTATCAAGGTGACTATGGTGACCTACTTACACAGATACATGTGCGTAAAACAAACTATTTGCGCCCGGAAATATATCTATACTTTGAACTCGGACTTATGTAGGAAAGACTGAACGCATTTACGTCGAGATCATACATTAAAAGCATACAAAATAGAGCTTGTGCAAGAACAGAAGCCGCTCGCGCTTCCAAGCAATATCGCTTCACTCAATGGGCTCTTGAAAAGTTGCAAAAAGATCCGACGTTTCCGAGCCAGCGATGAGACCCATTTCTGGCTCAATGGATATGTAAAGAAACAAAAATAACACATTTGGAACGAAGACCAACCCGAAGAGATTCAAGAGCTGCCAGTTCATCCAGAAAAACAAACGATTTGGTGGGGTTTGTGGGCCACTGTAATCATCGCTCCATATTTTTAAAAAATAATGCCGATGAGAACGTAACCGTTAATGGCGATCGCTATCGTGCCATGATAATCGACTATTTGATGCCTGAAATTGAAGTTCGTGATCTTGGCAAAATTTGGTTTCAACAAGATGGCTCCACTTCCCACACATCGCATAAATCAATAGATTTATTGAGAGAACACTTCTGTGAGCAGATAATTTCACGTTTTGGGCCAGTCGATTGGCCACCAAGATCATGTGATACCACACCGTCAGAGTTTTTTCTATGGATATATCTAAAGTCTAAAGACTATGCGGTCATTTTTCGGAGTCACCGATATCCGATCACTATACGATATATCTTTTTATGTGAAATAAAATCGATGAAAATCAAGTCCTTTTGAGGAAAACTGTTTTATTTGACAAAATATCTTTACGTAATTTGACCTAGATTATTGTCCAAGGCAAGGCTACAATCCCAAAACATATTTTTCGATTCGGACCACTATAGCATATAAAAAGCCTACCAACAAAAACAACATATATAAAATGTTAAAACGAAATAAAGCACCCAAATTTCTTCAAAAAGGGTTCAGGTTGTTTTTTTTTTTTTTGTTTTATGACATTTATGATTTGTCGACCAAATGGCCATTTACGTAAATTTTCGATGACCCGGTGTAGCATTTCGGCTATGGTGCGTTGTATACGGTCTTCGAGCTCCTCGGGCGTTGCTGGTTGATTGGCAGAAACCTTAAATTTAACATGCATCCAGAGAAAATTATCCTCAAACGTTAAATCACATGACCTCGCTGCCATTGCACAGGCAATATGTCCATGTTTAAACGTGAAATATGAGACGGTGCAACGTCTTCTTCGAAATAGAGAACGTCCGCATCGATTTTATCAAAGTCAAGGAAAGAAAAGTCGGTAAAAATCCTGTTATAACCCTCGCTATTGATAGTAACAGCATTTTGTGCCTCATTTCGAAAGATATAATATCCGATAATGGCGCCTTACCACAATCCGCACCAAATGGTCAAATTTTGGTAATGGTAATGCGTTTTCTAAACCAAATGAGCCTTGAACTTACCGAAATAGCAATAATTTTATTTGTTGACAAAGCCATTAAGCCAGAAATGGGTGTCATCTGAGAAGATGATTTCTCGATGTACCTGAATTTTACAGAGAACCAATCATTGTACCGAACCGAAACGTAACATGACGAAATGACAAACCTTGCTTGACATAATGACAAATTTTGACACAAAACCGTAAACAAATATGGCTGCCACGAGCTGTCAAAATCACGTTGTTGTTGTTAATAAAAAATTCCTGAAGCAATTTCTCACAGATTTTAATATTATTCTGTTTAATGTTTTGAGCAACACTCTTGTTTATTGTTATCTATTGCACCAAACAAAAATCTTAAAATGATAAACTCCATTTGCATGTTTATTGTGAATAATAAATACCATACATATATACATATATTTACATAATATCTCACTTTCCACCACTTAACTTTTTGCAATTTTCCATAATCTCTGTCTGTGCCTTACGCTTCACTATGCGCTTAACCTTACTTTAATTGTGACTGTGTAGATGGTTTTCCACTTGTGGTTTATGTCCGTCTATGAAAGTTGAACCTTCAAATTATGTTTGTACTAAAATAAATATATATGTATTTCATGCCACTCAATTTGTGCCTGCCAGACGATGGTCACGCATGGTCGTGTCGAGCTGCTCGCCCATCCGCTGAGTCAAAAATATCTACAAATGAAATGGAATTCTTACGGCAAATATTTTCATCTCGTCAATTTGCTGATCTACTCAATTTTCCTGTTATTTGTGACGATTTTCTCCACATTGATGATGAACGGCATCGAAATTCGTCCGTTATTTTTGAATGCGTCCATTGTGGATAATGCAAATGCATCGCAGAGCAATGACGGCAATTTAGAGTGAGTTAATGAATAATTTTAAGAATATTTACATATACATTTTATATACAAATATTGTGACAAAAAAGCACCCGGAAGTTGTAGTTAAATTAATGAGCGCGATCTATCAACCAGTTTATAAGGGGAAAAAGGTATTTTAAGAGAAAACCCTCCAAGAAAAATTCATTTATTGGCGCGAAGAGGATTGAGAACAAAATATTTTTAGTGTGAAAACGCTGTCTTTTAAATTAAGTCTACCTGTAAACCTTATGAATCGTGTCATATCGATTATCGAAAATCGACTCGAAAAATCGGTAAATTCTGTTCGTTCTCTAACTTAAAATCATATTTGTGTCAGTTTTAAATCTCGAACTCTTTTTACGCTAATAGCGTACTTACTAGTTTTCTATAAAGGAATTAGAGTCTTTCCGCATTTTGAGCTTACTATAAGCCGTAGATCCCGAAGTCCACACGTCGAAATATCAAGCCAATTCTAAATTATTAACCATCTGTTGTTGTTATTATAGTGGCAATGTTCTGAAGTGCTGAAAATCCTTGACCGCTTAAAAAATCCAAACTTCAATGGGTCGATTCTACCGAAAATGTGAACTCTTCTTAATAAGAAGACCGATTCTCAGACCTGTACTCTCTCAAATCAAGTTTAGTTCCTCGTACTACTCGAATTAATTTATAATAAAAAATGGAATAGAATTCATAAATAATATTCTAAATACTACAACCCCCACAGCCTCCAAAAGAACCTCAGCAACAATGATTGGCCTGAAAACCCCGCCGGTGGAGGSCGCGAATCGTTTGGAGTGAGGTATGGCGAGTCTTACGAGCGTCTACAACATACCACCGCTTTGGTCATTTGCGCCATTGTAATTGTCATTTATATTGGCGGTTATTCGCTGCGTGAGTTTCTCCAAATGTACCAACAACGGCTGCACTACATATTCGAGATCGACAATTTAATATCATGGGTTCTATACATATCCGCATTGATCATGGTATGGCCAGTTTTCTTTTGCGGGGGCAATATATCCACCGTACACTACTCAGCGGCGGCGGTGGCGGTGTTCTTGTCCTGGTTTCGTCTTTTGCTTATGCTCCAGCGCTTCGATCAAGTATGTGAAAAAAATTGTTAAAAATAATATATAGTATATATTTGAAAATATCCCCCACCAGGTCGGCATTTATGTGGTGATGTTCTTGGAGATTCTGCAAACTCTCATAAAAGTGCTGATCGTCTTTTCGATTCTGATCATCGCTTTCGGCTTGGCATTTTACATTCTCTTATCGAAGGTAAGCATCATTTATCAGTCAATGACGGCACTTTCTATAACTGTATATATGTTTGTGTATGTATGTTACATATATGTATGTAGTGCGGGATCTATGCTGTTTTACAGATCAACGATGCCCAACCGAATCATTTGTCCTTCTCGAACATACCGATGTCACTGTTGCGCACCTTCTCCATGATGTTAGGCGAACTGGACTTTGTGGGCACCTATGTTAACACCTACTACCGTGATCAATTGAAGGTGCCAATAACGTCGTTTCTCATTTTGTGTAAGTAACTTTTATAAAAACAAAATTTAGTTTACAAATCCTTCAAATAATACTGAGGAATAAAGTCCAAGGAAGACAGATATGACGGTACATCCAGGGAATAGAACCTTTTGATATGATTTGGCATAGTCCAAACTTCGATAACACTTATTTAATAGTACATTGGTCGTTCGCTAAGTAATTTCATCTGATGAAAACAGCAGATCTTACTGAGTTTCGGCGCAGCTAACTTCACTTAACCGCCTTACCGTTATATATTAGAACAGCTAATATATTAAGATTTGTTTGTAAAAATTTTTTGGACTTGGATCGAAAACAGAATTTTCGTTATATTTTACTGTTTAACTATCAAAAGGGTGAAAATGTAAATGTCGACAGAATTCTGATGCTAGAACAACAAAAGTGGATTGTTTACAAGAATATATAGCGCAAGAAGGGCGTTGGTCACCAAAAATGCGATTTTGTCCGTTTGGTGAGATTTCAAAGGCTTCGTTTATTTTGAGCCTTTACCCGACAAACAGAGGGCGGCCAGAGTGGTGTTCTATCAGGATAATGCGAGATCTCTCACAAGTGGGATGACTCACCAAAAGCTTTTGCAGCTTGAATTGGATCTACTACCAAGCCATCTATATTCTCCAAATTTGGTATCTTCACGCTAAGTGGCTACTTTAAATGCTATCGATATTGTAAAGGTGATCCATTTCGAGTTTCTCTACTTTTTTAAAGAAAAAACACAGACACTTCAAATTTAATGTGGAATGTTTATTATGATTCGCAAGAATCGCAGCGGGATTGTTGCATAGACTATAGACTTCACATTTCCCACATGATTGCATCAAATGGTCGGCGTTTCATGGCTCGATAACGGTCGCCATTGACGGTTACGTGAGAAATGGCGCTCAACGCTAAACACATTTTGACTCGAAAATGTCGGATCTTCTTGGAACTTTTCAAAAGCCCATAGAGCGAAGCGTTGTCGCTTAGGAAGGATGGGTGGCTTCAGTTCCTGCACAAACTGTATTTTGTAAGCGTTCAATTTGAGATCTCGACGTAAAATGCGCCAAATCATTCCATACGTCAGACCAAGTGGCTGCGAACGGCGCAAAGTAAAAACATATTTTCTCAATTGGCTAGATAACACTTTTAAGACCTTTAGACAAAAAAAAAAAAAAAAACTCTGAAAAGCAGACTAATAGCCAATCTTCAATTTCTCCGGTTCTTAAGTACAAAATAAAGCGAACTTAATACAAATCTCATTTCAGGTGTATTCATGATTCTCATGCCAATTCTACTCATGAATCTACTCATCGGTTTGGCGGTAGGCGACATCGAGTCTGTACGACGTAACGCCCAGCTCAAGCGTTTGGCTATGCAGGTATTTGTGCGAATTCCTCATAACTACGCTTCATATTGAATTCAAATTTAATCTTTAACCACTTTAATTTACTTTAGGTGGTCTTGCATACCGAGCTGGAGCGGAAATTACCTCAAAGTTGGCTACCGAAAGGCGACAAAGTCGAGTTGATAGAGTATCCAAATAACACAAAGTGCAAAATCGGTTTCCTTGACTTTATTCTACGCAAATGGTTCTCAAATCCCTTCAGCGAAGATTGTAAGTATGTAAAGCTTAAAAAATATGTATTTAATATAACCTTAAAATGGCGACTCACTACTTTAATCAGGAGACATTGAACTGCCATTTAAACAGAGATGTAATTTAGAAACAATAAGAGCACGGCTTTTAATAGAGCTATATGACAATAAGTGAAACTATTAGAAAGCTTGTCTCGTTGGACCCTAGCTAAATTATACAGTGAATATTCAAAGATCCAAAACAGTTAAAGCTCTGCAGCTGATACCTTTGTAGCAGAAATAAGTATACCATAAATCTTTACGAACTGCGACAGAGTTTCCTAGAACCTCGTTGTATATTTCTGGCACAAAAAATATACTCTTTAACTTTATCAGCTGTTAGAAGAAAGTTTGAAAGTGGTAGAAAACTTTGAGACTTTCAAAATATAATACTTGGATTTCGGTAACCTCTCGGTTCCGTTCCTAACTATTGTCTAACACATGGAATCGATAGCATGTGTTCAAAGGCTATCTCTCCAGCCTTTCACGCTTCCATCGCTGCGCGGAAATTTTAGGTATAACTTTTGATAGTCTGTGCTCCTTCACTCCTCATATGACCGCGAATATCGCCAAAATACAGAGCCGTAACAAAATCTTCAAGTCGCTATCCGTCAGCATATGAAGAGAGGACAAAGCAACGTTCTTGGAAACTCACAAGGCAATCTGTCGGGCCAGTCCTTAGCTACGCCGCACCAATATGGACGCCTGGATGCAGTGGAACGCAGACGCGGAAGCTTCAGTCCTGTCAGAATATCGAGCAATATGAACTCCTCTTCACGTATCCGACATTCTTACTAAAGTGCTTTCGCAGAAATCATCCCTGCATTCACCTACTTGAAGCGAAGCCGCCTCCTGGGAGCGTTAAGAGGTCATTCCTCAACTACGCAACTAATTTCCGACAAGCACTGACCACCATTCACAGTGCATCCATAAACACCTTCACCGACATTCTCCCAGTGCAGACGAAGAGCTCGTGTTGCCGCGGGAAACGAAAATTACTCATGCGTAGCTTAATTCTGAATACTGTAGCACCTTAAACTCCTACTTATTCGGAATAGACCCCGACATATCCAATAGACGACCTGTGTGTAATGAATCTAGACATGACACTGGCTCCTCTCAGTTTCGTCGGAAGCCATCGAAACAGCAGGTTTCTTGGTTTACCGTTGGATGATGTCGACAACAATGAACAGTGCGATCAAAATCAAGTACTTGTACAGAAGATATTTTGATTTGACTAGAGACCTTCTCGCCACAATCTCCACCTGGCATAGAACTTCTCTATTCTACCCGTTATACTCTTTTATGCTCTGAGAAATGCATGTATGTATGTTTCTTTGTTAAACGAAATATTTCACTTTTACCCGCAGCTTCAATAGATACGATCTCTTTCGAGAACAACGATGATTTCATCAACAATGAATTGGAGCGACAACGTCGTAAATTACGGGACATTTCACGTCTAATGGATCAGCAGCATCAACTCTTGCGCTTGATCGTGCAGGTGCGCCGAAAATTTTAGATTTGAAATCATAGCAAAATCGTGGTCATACTAATGAGAAAAAATATATTTTTCTTACAGAAAATGGAAATCAAAACCGAGGCGGACGATGTGGACGAAGGTGTATCGCCCTACGATCTAAAAGCTGTTTCAATTTATGGCACGGGACCGGCGCCAGGCTCACGTTGGACCTCGCCACGCATACGCAATCGGCTGCGAGCGGCGCTAAGCTTCAACAAAAGCCTTTATGAATAAAAGTCGACGAGACATAGAAAAATATGAAATGAAAAATTATAGCATTAATTTGTTGTATCTAAGATAAAGATGAGATTGTTTATTAGCACTGACACCAAATAACAATCTTTAGAAAATGCCACAAGAGTTGAAATGCATATTTATCATATGAATTATATAATTGCATATTGTAAACTACTGCTATATGAGCCTGTTCAAGAAAAGTGTATTTCAAAACGAATTCTAACCTAAAATTTCGCACTCTCCAACTATGGAAAATGAAAAATAAGTTGTATATTTTTTACAATGCTCCTTTTGTTGTTGTAAGACTTACTTACAAGCGTATAAAAAATAATTCAAATGAAGCTTGAGCCCAATATGCGGCGCTTGTGCCTTCTATAATCATAAAAATTCCACTATTGTGGAAAAATAATAGGTTTTTTTTAGTCTACTTTGTCTGAGATCTCATTGTTGTAGTTGTAGTGGCGGCAGAAAGTATTCCACAAATAATATTTTAGAATACTGCCGCATTGACAGTCCTTAGCCGAATGTAAAACCGGTTCCGGCTCCGGCTCCGTCTCGATTTCATAGAAACGACCGTCACTGGAACGGTCTAAAATCTGAACTTTTTTGGAATTTGAGCTGTTTTTATTTTAGTTAGCTCTTTCATATTTACTTTGCTCTCTCGACAAGTGATACTCCGAGTTATACTAGAAATAATGTTCCCTGTCGACATTCTTTAAGGTAAAACATCGGCGGTACTTTGTGAAATGTTAATGTTTTTGTTGTAACGGTTATCAAGACGCAATCCAAAAAGTGAAAATCTTAATTATAAATATTTGCAAATTACTTATCCGAAATAACGGGTTTAGAAAGAAAAAATCAATAATTATTACCAAGTACCGGATTCAAAATTTTTAATCTCAAGCTCAAGCAAATAAATATAAAAAAAAAAAACAATTTTAGAATTTACATTTGTTCACGCTTGCTTACTTCAGGCTCTATGATTTTGAACTACAGCTCGTAGAAAAGCTACCATATTCAATGCTCTACAGCAGTGATAATTTATATTTCAGCAATTTTTAATAGCAAATTAAAAAAATTTTCAATACCAAACAAATAGATTTTCAATTTTTAGTTCCAATTTTGCGAAATTTAATTTTTAACGCAAAATTTTGTACTTAAAAAATCCCCAAACTTGCATTGAAGGAGCCAACAAAATCTTCGCTGAAAAGGCTTATTAATAGTAGGTACATACTTACACCCATGTATACACAATCACAACTGTATGTATTATTAGCACCTTTTTTTTTTTTAAATTTTCACACACATCCAAATGACTTCGCGCATTTCCAGAGGTCTAGGAATTGTTCTAAAATGCTTCTTAAACCACCCTACCTTTTGTTATTCATATATGTATATGTATAAAGGCACTCATAAACGATATTTGTCTATAAATACAAATGTATGTAATATAAGAGAAGATATGAAGGGAAGTTTTGTATGAGGAAGAAGTAGGTACTTATAAACAGCAAACAAGGCGACTACAGGTATACAATGAAAAAAAGGCGGCTGCCGGAAAGACGAATTTATAATTCTATCTAGAATAGAGTAATAAAATAGCAAAATGATTGAAACAGCAAAAATACAAAAAAAAATATATATACTAGGGAAAGGATGTTAATGTTTGTATGTATTGCAAATTGGTTTGTGATAAATGTTTCAAAATTGATTTACACGAAAATATATTAATATTTTTAAACACGATATATGCATAAATCAACACACAGGCTAACCCATAATGTTATATGTATGTATTTATATTTAAACCATTGTTGCTGTATTTATAAAACTACAATTTAAGCAGTTTATGTATATGCTTTAGTTTCCCAAAGGAAAAATGTATTGTAACAGAGGAACACGAAAAAGTGAAAGCAAAGTTTTAAAGCATGCATATTATTGCTGGAAAAAACTTGAACAGGATTAACATAATAAAAAAAAATTATAATAGAATGATTGTTTAAATAAAAATTATTGTAAAATTGATGTTGGAAATATAAACATACCTGAACTGAGAAAAATTACTGATCTTCCGTATTTATTGTTAATAAAAAATTATTGAAATAGCCAAGAATACTATGAAAACGTAAGTAAAGGAAAAAAATGCTGGATATTTAGAGTTGTTACAAATTTATCTCAGTCAACTTTTCATGAAGAATAATCTTTCTAAATTAAAAGCGCTTCACAATGAAAATTATAATTTCATTATTCAGATATTTAGATTGGTTTCTTAAATTAAATGTAAACGAGTTGCTCATATATTTGCTTTTTCGCATCGAATGCTGTATATTTGTGCATTTTGGTAATTTGTAGGGACAAATAACAGCCAAACTGCCTCAGCGTTGGAAAACCCAAGCAAAGAACTTAAAATATACTTTTGTGTAATAGTTACGCCGAAATAGATTTGGCATGGTTAAAGCGCCAAACATATACATGGAGATTATATACATAATTACATACTTACGTATGCTTGGACACCAAATTCCAAATATTAAATTTTATATTTCATATTAATTACTGTTGCTACATACATGCTTTTACATAAACACAGTACAGGAAATGCTCATTTTAACAACAAGTTCGGTAAACATTAACATAAACTCATAAGCGGTTCCTATTTTAGTAACAAGTATTATTTTTTTTCAGGTTCTAAGATTTTCACAGTTATTGTGATCCAGATTTTTGTGTAAACAAATATTTTTTTCAAAGCAAAGTTCAACACTTAAAAGCACCAGCGCCATCTAACGTGACATAGCGTAATATACGCTCCTGAATACGGCAATATTAATATTGCAGAGCTGCCTTGCCTACATGAAAAAGTAACGAGTAGCAATTTAACTTCCTTGAGTTGAGCATTTTAACAGCGATATATTTAAAACATATAGAAAATTATCAAGATTAAAGAATTTTACATTCTATTGCTTCATATTGAACACTTTTCAATAAGTCAATAATCAAATAATGTTGAATTAAATGTCGGTAACATAACTTTGCTCTTTAACGATTTCTAGTAAAAGTCATTGAAATTCAATTCACTTCTACCAACATTTAACTTAAAGTTAAAAATAGCAATAATATAATTTACATGTCCCTATCCCTTTGTGGTTTAGAAACATTGCCTTATACCAAGTACTTTCTTTCATCCAAAAACTAACCTCAAAAACAAATTGGCCAAAAATATATGATATACAAATACAAGGACTTACCAAACACTTATAAAACTGTATCGGCTTTTCGTTTCCAATTGCCATATCTTTTCTCAATTTGTTTACCTGAGCATATAGTAAAATATATTTATACATTAGTAATAATTATAAATATTGTAATAGCTATTTTCTTACAACTCGTTACCTATTAACCGCCACTTCCGCGCAAAGCTCAAGCCCGCAAACACGAGGCTGCTAATTCCTTTATGTATGAGGAGTGGAACATGTTCCAAATATACACACTTTGAAACCACAATAACAAAAGTTCTTGCAAAAGTTTTAGAATTTGTTTAGTTCTTAATAATAACTTATTTAACTAGAAAACTCGAGATCCGCTTGCAATTCACTGCAATCCACCAACATTACTGACAGTTCTTCTTTTTCCGCCAAAATTGTTTTCTAGAACAGGGTTGCAGCAGGGAATAATTTAAATATTTATCAAATTTATTTTAACAAAGTATAAATTTTCTACTAAATAACAAATTTACAATTCCTTTCATAAAAAATAGTAAAATGTTAAGTAAAAAAATAACATTATAGTGTAAATAAAAGTAAAAAATATTTAAAATAAAATTCAAACACTAATTAAAATATCATTTATTTATAATTATTAATAATTAATTTAATTTCAATTTAATAATTTTTATTCAAACGCCCCATTTATGACTATAGGTACTAAATAATGTAAAAAATCAATGCAGTTGTATATTATAATTAACTAAACGTCTTCTCTCCGATCTAGAAAACATGTGTAAACATAATGTTAGCTATACTTCGATCGATTTGAAAATTAACAAGCTGGCAATGCTCTGTGGCTACTCGCTCGTTTTCCACATCCAGACGATTGCTTTCGAAGTTTTCCAAACGATGTCGTTTATTCATTCGTTCTTCGTTCGTTGCTCGTGTATTACTTATGTGTGAACGCGGTTTTGTTCATAAAAATATAAAATTGCACCGTCGCCATCTTTAATTTTCTTCAAGAAAGCTTGTGAAATTTTACAAATATATATTAATATAATACTGTAAAAGTTAATTCTTCGTCAGAAGGTGAGCAAATTATTCGATTAAGGTTTTATAGTAAAAAATAATCCTTTTTTTCTTTGGATAGATATTTTAGTATGTATACTGGTGAAAACGTTATCGATTTTTTAAGTAAAATGCTTGCAATTTTAACTAGTTATAACAATTAAATGCTTATTTTAAGTTCATTGCACAAATTATTTACTTACAATTAAAAAAAAGTCGAAGATTAACTGAATTTCTGGATTATTAAACCTCATGCAAGGAAAAGTACAGTCGTACTATACAACTAGAAATTTTCGAGAGTATTTTAAGTGGGTGGACGAATAGTGTGTTAAACATCTGTATTTTCCGAAAAAGTACATGAAAAATAAAAATTTTTTATGAATTATTCTTCGAAACAGTTGAGAAAAAATTTCAGCTATAGGAGGCGCCATTTTGTTTTCGCCTTTACATATTTTCCCCCCTTTTTTTTACATCCATTTGCAAATCGTTTTGTGTGTGTATTCAGTTTACTACTTGTTTTTCAAGTTTCGCAAAATTCTGATGGAAAATTGTAAAAATGTGACTCAACCACGCTTAGATAACATTCTAGAAAAAATTTGTGAAATTTTCTTTTTTTGACATCTCTTCAATATAATATTTTTCTAAATGCCGGCCGGTTGGCTTATTTTAATTTCTCCAAAACTACCATTTTGTATATGCAAAGGTTCATCTTTTCATATCAGGTAAAACGTGATTAATGGATTTCGGTAAAAATGAGGTTATTCACACTTGTATTTGCGCTTTAAGCCATTTTGCTTAGTTTTTTTTTTTCTGCTGTTAACATGGCAAGAAAGAATTTTCGTTCGGTCGGGCAAATAATCTTGCAAACGAGTTTATGTTCGTTCTCCCGCTTTTCGTGAGTATCTACACTTTTGTTGTATACTACCCACCCGTTCGCGCGTAAAATAAGTGTACATACACAAAATGTGAAAAAGCGGTCGTGCTTAACTTCATATACATATGTTACTTTTACATTTAATATATAATAACCATTTGTCCTAGGAGAAAACTTAACATTTCGAAACTTTTTTTTTTACTACAAAATTCTGTGATTGTAAATATTCTATTCTAAAATTAATGATCATTTTGTTGCTGGTAATTTAAAGTACACAATTTTGCTGTTCTTTTTGTTTTTCAGATATTTTTCGATCATTTGCATTTAACTAATCCTCTAAAAAAAATCTAATAAAGTACTAGCTTTTACGCTTGTTCTATGTTAGTGAATTTTGTGTCTGTGCTTTGTTGATTATTATTATTTCAACTTTTGGAAATTCTAAATTTAAAACTTTACAAAACCAAATGTCTCCCAGGTATGCAGAGAAGACTATGCGGCTTTTGCAGCATTTAACCTTTTAATTTTGAATATTTACACAATACATTATGTAAAAATGAATAATATAAATGAATATGTTTTGTTTTTATTTTGTTATAGCGTTAAACAGGTTAATAACAACACAAATAAGAAAATGGCATTCCGAGGTAATCAGAATCGCAACCGCAATTTCGGCGGTAATAATTATGGTGGTGGCCCAATGGGTGCCAATCGTATGGGAAACATGAACATGTCGCCGTGGGATACCCCAAATGCCGGTGGTAACTTTGGCGGTGGCAACATGCGTCAAGGCGGCGGTGGCCAAGGCATGAACGCACAGGCCATCAATTTGGCTAATAACTTGTTGAACAACTTGTTCAGAAATCAAAATCCACCATCTCTGTTGGATCTGCCACGCGGCGGAGGAGGCGGTATGGGCAATCGCAATCAACGCGGCGGACCGGTATGTATATGATTTTTTCCACTTTTTCCAAATTTTTAGTTGTAGTTTTCTTATAAAAGTTAATTATTTGTTTTCACTACTTATGGTAGCACAAATGCTGTATGCGGACTGGAAACAGTTTCCAGAAGTGCTAACCGATGTATATCGTATGTGGGGTAGACGAAATGGTTTTTAACAATAACGATATTTTTTTTTTTTTGCTCTCTTGAACTCAAATGTTTAGTGGTGATGCGATATAGATTTGAAAAAGTGTATTTCACATTGCGGTCTGTAAAAAGTAAGTCATTAAAAAAAGAAATTTCAAAGTAATTTTCTCTGTTATGAATTGGTTAACAAAAGTGTTATTTTAATATCTACCACACATGCGATATACAAAGTATCTATTAATTTTTTGCTTAAAATATATATTTGTATTTTGTAAAGAATTATAACTTATAAAATTCATTTTGTACTTCAAAACCGAAAAGCATCGACGTTTTAAGGACAAAATCTGTAATTAAATTTTTTCGAATATAATGTGTAGCTTTTAAAAGATTTCACTTTATTCAAAATATAAATTGATATGAATTGTAAAAGATTGTGCATTGGAGGCTTTCAAGTAAAAAGCATTTGTCCATTTTAAATGCTATATTTTTACAGTACACAAGAGAGAGGAGATAAAATTATTCTGTATTGGTGCACAATTTTTTTTTTACCAGTACCATTAAATGTACCTTATAATTT
Organism: Bactrocera latifrons; assembly: GCF_001853355.1. Taxonomy (NCBI): domain Eukaryota; kingdom Metazoa; phylum Arthropoda; class Insecta; order Diptera; family Tephritidae; genus Bactrocera; species Bactrocera latifrons. The sequence goes on from NW_017535075.1 coordinate 131,926, forward strand.
TCTATATGATATAGTAAGAAAAAGTACACTTAGTTGTAATATGAATTGTATGCAATAATGTTGCGTAATGCTACAAAATGCAACCACAAATACTTTAGCTCTTTTAGTTTCTTCCAACTATTAACTTTAAGCCACTGTCAAACAGCGTATATCTACTATGAATTATTTCATAAAATGTATATTTTATAATTTAAGACTTGCAAACAAAATTAATTTGTTGTACTTTTATACGCTGGATAATTAATTCCAAGTTTCTAATTAGCAATTGTTTACTTTCTTTTATTCTCTTCTCCATATATATATGTACAAAAACAAAACAAAACCCTAAATCGCACTGAACTGAACCTCCAATTTGTTCAATTGTTCCATCTGACGCGTGTCGATTGTGATCGAAAATGTTGCAAATGCAATGATGCGGTTATGTTTCGCGTTATGATAATGCGTATGCTGCTGTTGTTGTTATTATTGATGTTTTGTAATCGCTTGCGTCATTTATGCTGCGTTATCACGCACAATATGTCAATTGGTTTTCGAATTTCTATTACGTACAAAAAATAACACATTTTCCTTCCCTAAAATATATAATTGTGATCGAAAATCATATAATTGTACATGTGGACGCAAATGCGAACAAACCCAACCAAACACACTTATGGCATTTACGCTATTAAAATTCACGCTGCATAACTGCCGCCTACAAATGCAATTACTGATCGAATGTAAATGTGCAACCGATGTCTTCAACCTGTTGGTGCGTTCACAACTGTTTCATACACAAAAACGATCGGTCGATGATGATCTCTGCCTAATCTACTGCTTGTTTTAACTGCTACAACATGTACACTACTGGTATGGTGCTTCCTCAACGATTCTTTATTGCAATCCAAATGCTGCTGACTGATAAACAATCAAAAAATCGAAAAAAAAACAAACCTGAATGAAAATTTTTTTAAAACCAAAATTATTTCTAACTTATAATTATGTTGATGCAAAAATCGAAACCAAAATGAAAATATTGAACTACAAATGAAATCTGATATACTAACGATACATGATGAAACGCGTTTTCCCGAACCGAATTGCAATTGTTCGCATAAATGTGTATTTTTAAAATGTCTAACCACTTCACCATGGGTTATATCAAAAATCTGATATATGCAATGAAAACTTCAACGACTCTATTTGAATACTTTGATTAAAAACTTCAATAATATATAAATGTTGTCTCATCAAATATGCAAATACATATATATATATATATATACATATCTGTATATACGCACACATGCTCATGCATGATGCCATTTCGGCTAATCCTGTGCTCATGTGCATGTGTGTTGCTGATGCCATTGCTGCTCTCCGCCATCCTACCAATCCGTCTACACTTTAAATGCTCCATTCTTTGCTGATTGCCAAATATGCCAACGAACTGACACATCTTATAAACGAAATATTATAATATAACAAACATGAACAAAAATTCATTAAACAAACGAAACAAAATATCTGATATTGTATTATGTGTTCTACGGATATTTAAAAATTCATATGTATATTATTACATATCTATATACAATATTACAACAACTGATGAATATAAAAACAAAAATCTTCAACGACATTACTAAAAAATATTAAAAAATGTGTAAATGCGCCTCTGAACGCATACAATTTCCACGACGATAATGAATTGTGCTTCGAATATAAAAAAAAAAAATGTATATACAAATGTCTAATGCAAATTACTGTTGTATTGAATGAATGTATTGAATTTGTGTTCTATAAATGCAAATTAATGTGAAACTTAATATAATCTATTATGAAAATATTTGCAAAAAACCTGTGCATTTCACACGCTACATTTTTATGTGTATGCAACTTAAAAAAACAAAAAAAAAACCAACTTCGTTTCTTTCTACATGTGGAAACGAAACTAAAATTCATGCATGTTTCCAATATCAATACAAATACCAAAATGTGTGCGCATATATTTCTAAATATATTCTATATATTAAATTATAAAACAAATTACATAACATTTGTATAAAAAAAGATGGTCAATCGTGGTGCTCCTGGCAATCGCATTAATAATCGCCGTGCTCAAGGAGGTTTTCAAAACCGTGGCGCAGCTGGTGCTAAATCAGCACAAAAGCAAGGCGCTGGCGGAATTCGCAAGCAGAATGCTTTCGATCGTGCAAAGAAACTTTTGGCTAAAAATGCCAACAATAACAAAAAGAAGGATACCGCTTCTGGCGATAAGAAAACTGAGAGGTAAGCGTTTTTCACAAACAAAAAACAAAAAGAATTTTCAACAAGTTTTTTACTACAATTTCAATTTCGAACCAAAACAAAAATATTTACATAATAATAAAAAAACCTACATCATTTTTAAGCCAACTATAATGCAATATATCTATATATTAATGGGCATTCCTCTTTATAACCCAATATACATATTACTATATAAGCATTTCCACTTTCTAAGCCATTTTTTATATATTGTTAATTGTACATGGGTGTCCCTACTGTAATAAAAGCAATGTGCGCAAATAGTTGCGTCTGTTGACGTTACATATGCATATGCATGCATGAGGGGGGCGGGGGGCAAGTTGATGTGGAATGATGATAAAAAGCCTGTAGGTGGGAATGTGGGTTCTGGGCGGGATGTACGATCATGAAATTTAACTGTGTTTTGTTTCTATTTTATTTTTTTTTAATATCTTATATAGCATTTTATATATATTTTTAAAGCACATTTTCAGCGGACATGTTATTTTAATTTTTTAAATTACAATTTTAAATATCTTAACATTTTTACTTTATTTGTTAACTACCCGAGGCGCATTTTCCACCTATATACTATCTTATCATCAAAATACGTATTACAGGCTACCTTGAATTTATTTATATACAAATAATATCAGTTCTTGGAATTATGAGCGTTTATATAAACCTAGAAAAATTATTGGCAATAGTAATTATATAAAAAATGTGGATGACGTTTCTGTTTATAGTAAAATATTAGAAATGCACAGAATTTAGTGTTTCGATATTTTTTTAAATTAGAAAATATTTTATATTTTTTGATTTCAGCTAATTAAGCGATTTTCTTGTTTGTTAGTTGTTAAAATTTGCAATTTTTTAGATTATCAATGTGACCAAATTTAATGGAAAGTGCTGTGCTATACCGTTCATGTTAACGTTTACATGCTATTTGTCAATCACAATTGCTAAATTTAAAATAAGTTATATATATAAAATACAAACGTTTTTAAAATGCAATTCTGCATTAATACGAACAAGACTAGAGAACAGCTGAACACCAGCGTTGCGTCGTTGCCGCATTTTCGGCTTCAATCATTTTATACTGATGTTTTGATTGAATGTAAAATCAGTATATGATGTCAAGCACTTGTAAGTCACAACTATAATTTTTTAATGGAATTTTCTATTAATTCGAAAAATCGCTCGTAATTCAAGGATGCGTATAAATATTATTTGTTTTAGATAAAGACAGAATTGTGTACGGTTTCGAAGTGAATTAAATGGCAAATAAAGATATAATAAAATTGCGTATTGATAGAGAAAATCACTTCAAGACTTGGATAATATTTCATTAGCAGTGTGTTAAATTATGAAACTAATATGGAAAGTTAATTTTCAATGATTTGCCACTTATAAACTAAGAGGAATTTGTAGAAATATATTAATAACCAACTCTTTACATATACATATTTTATATACCCAACAATAGACTAACATAAAATCGTAAGAAATGCAACAATTCTGCACCAGGAAATTTTTATTTACGTATTGCTTCAATTTGATGTTTAAATTGGTTAGTTTGCAGTATTTCAAAATGCCAAAGAAGTTTCTTGAACTCTAAATCAGTAATTTTAAAATATATTTTGAGTTTTTAATCTGCTTTTAATAACTCCAATGTTAAAATATAAAGCAATTCAATATCCATTCGATACTTCACTGGCTTCTTCCTATATCATTTTTAAAGATAGCAATAATGTTGAAACTCTCTGAACTGCTTGTAGCATACATATATATGTACACATATCGGTACTCGGAATGCAAAATAACGTAACAACCTTTTCGGAAATTTACAGTGGAACGAATGATACACGAAATAAAATGGAACTTGGGTGAAACAAAATTTTAATATTGGTTAAAACTGGTTTATATCTGAACGCAGAACCTGAAAATGTTGAACATATGTAATATTGTGTATGTAATTTGAAGTAGTGAAGCGTAATAAGACATCCAGTTTCGAATTTTTTGATGATGCGTTATTTTGCATTTTAGGTGATGATATATATGCTGTAGTCATGTCACTTAAACTGCCTGCCCGCTCTTTTGCGGTGTAATTCTGTATTTTTTCTCAGATCCATTTTCATGCCTCATCCGTATTATTATCTTCAAAATTTAACACACACCTAATGTAATATTTGTAGTACACCATTAACATCGAAATCCGTCGCGTTGCCCCAATTTATAATGCATTTTTACTTCCTTATTTCTATTACAGCAAAACATTTTTAAATACAGAAAACTAATATTCTTTCTTTTTATATGTATTTCCATTTCTATCAACTCAAAAAAAAAAAAAAAATACCAAAACAAATTTGAAATGCCAAATTGTTTTGCGTGTGAATAATTTCACTACACAACAACAGCAAGGAGTCAGCCTATGCCAGCGTACCCAACGACATGTTCTATTGTCATTTGTGTAAGAAACATATGTGGGACGCCAACTCTTTCGAGAATCATATTAAGGGTCGCACACATTTGATGATGCGCGAGGGCATCGAAGAAAGCTATCGCCTAAAGGCTAATATGATACGCCAAGAGGCCAAGATCGCTGAGCAATTGAAATCGATTGAATTGGATCGTTTGAAGCGCATGGGCAAGACCAAGCAACGCCAATTGGAATATTGTACTATGTGCGATTTGAATTTCCATGGTCATATTTCGGCGCATCGTAAATCAGAGGGTCACTTGAGTTTAAAGAAGTTCTTGCATCCCAAATGTATTGAGTGCAATAAGGAATTCGCTACACGCATTGATTACGATACACATTTGTTATCCGCTGATCACTTGCAAAAGGCCGCCGAGAAGAATACTAAGGTTGGTGAACGTAAACGCAACACATTGACTATTCATACCGAAGAAGAGGAGTCGAAGGACTTGCGTCCACCACAAAAGAAGAGGAAGAAGCCTGTTGCCAAGAAGGCTGAGGGTGAGGGTGAAGTCAAGAAGGAGGGAGAAGATGCTGCTGAAGGTGAGGAGGCCGATGGTGAAGAGGCTGAGAAGAAAGAGGGTGAAGAGGGCGCCGATGAAACCAAAGAGGGTGAAGATTTAAATGAAACACAAGAAGAGGAGGAAGTCGCTTTGCCCGTCGATCCAGAAGACTGCATTTTAGACTTCTCTGATGGTGATGACATACCGACTGAAGTCGATACACGTTTGCCCAAATACAATTGGACGCGTCCAGTTGGTGCCGGTCTTATTACGAAATTGGAGTGCTTCGAGTGCTCGCTATGCGGCAAATTCTTCGATACAGAAAAGACCGTTGAGGTGCATTCTCGCACCGTTACTCATCACCGCAACTTCTTGAAGTTCATTAACGAGAAGGCGAGCGATACTAAGATCGCGCAAAAACGCGCCGCCGCCGCTCTTGAGGAGAGTGAACGCAAGAAGCGCAAGTTGGAGGAAGCCGAAGCAGCTGCCACCGAAGTTAAGGTAGAAAATGGTGAAGAGGGTGAGGGTGGTGAAGCCGCCGAGGGTGAACTGTACGATCCATCCGAGGCCACTGGTGATGATGAAGATGTAGAGATGAATGAGAATGGTGAGGCCGCCGAAGGCGAGGAGGGCGACGAAGAGGCCGGCGATGAGGAAATGGAGGCACAAGAACAAGATGGCGAAGCCGAGGCTGAAGTCGATCCCGAGCCTGAGCCAGAACCAGAACCAGAGCCTGTTAAAGAACAGCCAAAGCCCGAGCCTGTCAAGACACCAGCCAAACCCGCTCCAGCAACACCAGCACCAGTCACACCCACAGCTGAAACATCGCCGGCCAAAAAAGCAACACCAGCTCGCGCCGCACCAAAAGCAACGCCGCGCGGTCGTGGACGTGGACGTTACAATCGCTACTAAAGCAAATAGTTTGAGTCTAAACGTTTAACTATTCCGAAGAGTTACACTGGACTTAATGCTGTATTATGCATTATAAAATGTAAAAGCATATTTTAAGAGGTAAATAAAATAACCTTTAGATGTACAAAATAAAAATAAAAAACGGACTTCTGTGTTCATTTATTGCTGTGGGTTAGTGGTTTTTTATACCGTATTTTTATTGGAGTAGCAGTATTTGCAAGTCGCTTTCAAGCTCCCATTAAGGTTTGGTTAGTTTATTCATAACTCAACCCCTTCATGAACATTAAAATTAGTAAAGTTGTTCGCTGACATAGTTAATTTTTTTAAGTACATATTTGTGAAGGTAAGATGATGGATAACTTCCGTATTTTAGAAAGGGGTTGTGTTTTAAGAAAGTACCACCACATTGTACAGTAATACAGTAGTCGGAACGCACCGGAATTTTTATCCGGTCAGGGATTGTCAACTCAGCATCATTCCCCGAAAATACTTCAGGCGGTTTTACTTATCCGGTCAAGGACTGTCATTTCGACAATCTAGCCCAGTTGGGAACGGTAAGTGATAAGAGAGTATGATTATGTCAGACGAGGGGGGTTGGTGGGGCATACAAAGAGGTGTCCAGTGTCATGCCAACACATTGCACGCACGACATATTAGTTTGTCAAAAAAGTTTTGCGGTATTTTCGCTAGTTGGCGTTGAGAGCGCGTAGTTCTAGTTTTATTCGTCGCATCGGGTCATGCTATACCTTTTTGGACAGCTCATTTCACACGCTAACAAGAGTTTGACTGATTGTCGTTTCTTTTAAGTCGTTCGTGAGTTATAGCGTCGCAAACATGGAGCAAAATAAAGAGAAAATACGGCATATTTTACAGTACTACSACTASGATAAAGGCAAAAATGCATCTCAAGCCGCCAATAAAATTTGTGCAGTTTATGGACCCGATACAGTTTCCATTTCCACCGCACAACGATGGTTTCAACGTTTTCGTTCTGGTGTAGAGGTGGTCGAAGATGCGCCACGCTCCRGAAGGCCTGTCGTCGAAAATTGCGATAAAATCGCTGAATTGGTCGAAAGAGACCGGCATAGTAGCAGCCATAGCATCGGTCAAGAGCTGGGCATGAGTCATCAAACCGTTATAAAATAATTATTCTGGATAAGTAGGAGCTTAACCTGCTACAATATGCAGAACGAAGCTGCGCAAGGCTCACTGTTGTTTTAACGTTTATCTAGTCCCCGTTAGTGTATTAAGGGTCACTCGCGTTGTCGTCGAGGTCATCTAACAGGAGGCCCAGGAAACGTGCTGTTTTGTTGGGGTCGGACCAAAGGGGGAGGGTGTTAGATGAGTAGGGTTTGTAGGGCATGCCAAGAGGTGGCCAGTATCATGCGGGGACTCGTTGCATGCAAGACATACTTTGGGTATGTCGGGGTCAATTCTGGATAAGTAGGAGTTTAACCTGAACGAAGTTGCGTTAGGGTCACTCGCGTTTCTCGCGGCAACTGGAGCTCTTCGTCTGCAATGGGTGGTGGTTTGACTCAGAGTATCTACTGTCTCGTTCGCGATTTTTATGCAAAATGTTGAAAGCGACGAATCTTAGAAGATCTGAGCAGCTGTTTAGGTTAGTTTCTAAGACTGCAACTTTCGATATACCATCCCCGACGGTATTGATCAGACTTGGAGCCATGCTGCCTAGTTGAGCTAGTGGGATCGTAGAGGTTTCCTGTTGGCCACACAGTTGATGTGGCGGCGCAATTTGCCACCAAGATGCTACTTGAGGACATCGAACAAACCACACTCCTCCAGGACTCAAGAGGTGGATCATATACTATCTTCGAAGGTGAACATTCTCGATTAAGGAGAGTTAAACAGGGCGTTACCCAGGGTGGTGTCCTGTCTCCGCGACTGTTTAATCCCACAACCACCAGAAGGAGCCTCTATAAACTCATGCGCAAATGATTGTATGATAAAATGCCGTCGCACAAAGGCATTAACGGTCAGTGTTGAAAAGTGAACGCTATCTCCCAGCGCACTCCGCACACATCCGTGACTCTCACAAAAGTAGAGAGTACAACAAGATGGTCATCCTCACGTAGCACCTAGGACATAGGCAAAGAGATGTTGCCGGCAACATACTGAGCTTAATCGGTTAATTGTATGAGAACTATATCCTATAGTTTGCCGTTCAGAAGAATTTCTTTAGATATTACTGGGTTTGTCCGAAAAGTAATAGGAGTGATTTTCTTCCACCGCGACTGTACTTCGAAGCGTGCGCGTACCGACTGGATTCGGTAGAGGACGTTCCTAGCTAACGAACGAGCGGCTGGCCAGTTGTCTCTGAGCAACTGGAGAGTTAGGACAAACATTTTCACGCGACGTGTTTTCGTAATAATCTATTTCCTGAAGAAAAGTTGGCCATACAAGAACTTGATTTTGATCGGTCACTTTATACGTCGGCCATATTCAATAATGAGTCGATGTCGATAGTTCAGATAAATGTTCAGCTTATTGGTCGTTTATATATACATGTATGTCATTTCATATATAGAATAGAAGATTACTATTCGAGACGGACGAGGGTACACAGAGCTCGGTTTTAGGCCCACTGCTATGGAACCTGATGTTTGACAGGGTGTTACTCATTGAGCATGGTTGCTTCAGAAGTTACCTTTTCAAATATCGTCCTGACTTTAGTTCTCTCTGTCGGAGGTCTACACCCTGGGAGGTAGTATCACGGTGGTAAATTTGACAGCACAATTAGAACAGATTAGAAAAAAAACATATTCTATATGTAAACGTTGCAGTGGTGTTACAAACATGGCTGGGGTATTTAAATGACCTTACGAACATATTTTTTATTTAGATAGTATATTAAAAATATATTATTTTATTTACATTTATGCCACACAAATATTATTTCATACTTCATAAGTACAGAATTTCGAATTTATTTACTTTTTAACTTACAAACTAATTTATATTTAGATGTGTGTAATATGTACTAGTGAAATGTCGTATAAACAAAAGTATTTATGGACAGACATACTTCTAGTATATATTCCTAATTATATATTCGCGTGCAGTTAAACGTTGGCGAAAAATTATCACTTTGTAAAATGTTTGTGCAGTTTTCTATACAACTAAGTTTTTAAGCACGCCAAAGCAATTATTACAAAAACGAATAAATTTATAAATTTTTTGGATTTTCAAAATACTCCTTTTTAAGTACAATTTTATGATAAAATACTTTGACATGTCTTTAAGGACTATGTACATATATTATTATGTATTGTAATTGTATGTATAATTATTTGGTTTTGTTCGTTCAGCATTCACACCAGTTCATCAACCATTTGTCAATCAGCAGCCATTACAAGCATTTTCACCGTTACTTTCTAACCAACTCTCTACATACACTTTCACTTTCCATTAAAAAAAGTAGAGTAAAAAAATATATTAAATATATACATACATACATATGTATGTATGTACATATATCTAGAAATACAAAATACTTGTACGCGCCGGCGCTCGTGCGTCACAACACGAACCTCAGTTCAGTCCACAATCCGACGTATTCTGCTCGATGGTGGTGCGCAGCCGGCTCTGATCACTATGCGAGCGTCGCAGTTCGCAGCGACAGCGCTTGAAACAGCCCAAAATGTAGGAGTGCTTCGTCCGGCTGAGCACATAAATGTATGGATCCGAAGTGAAGTGCAGCGCCATCAACACGTCGGCCAATATGAAGAAGGGATGCGCCTTTGGCACTCGGTTCGGTAAAATGGCCATCGGTATAGCGATCTGCGAAGCGTAAAGCATTAATAAGGAACTAAATTGCTGTTTTATTCTGTAGTCACTTACCATTTGCGGCATCCAACAGATGACGAAGGAGATGCTCAGGTATGCCATCAGTTTGGCGAATTTAATCTCATCGGGGGAGGCGTCTGCCGTCATTGTGACACTGTTGCTGTGATGATACAGCGAGGAGCCGCTGCTCGGTTCGCCCTCAATGCGACTTACGCTGCCCTTTTCGCGATTTACCATATCGTAGTGCATGTGTCGCTTGGTGGTGCGTGTACGTCCGATGAAGCAGAGCACGCGTGTCACGAACAGATTGCAAGCAACAATGACGACGCACAAAAGTGAACCTGCAATGAGCGTGTAGTGAAAAAGTATGCAAATTTAGTAGGTAAGTTGAAAACTATGTGGAAAGTATTGTAAATCAGAGATTAAAGACTGTATTTACGAGGTTTGTATTTTTTGTGTGAATTTTCGTGTACTGCGTTTATTCGATTTTCGGTATTCATATCTCTTACTTATGCTGACAAGGTCGGCTAATTTGAATGCTAAGTTCTTTGCTTAAAGTCGTTTTGATTCGATCGTCTTCGATTTCTGCTTATTCCAAAAATGGATCAAAGTAGTTCTATAAAATTTTGAGTACTAGAAAAGACGCCGGGAGTAGTGCTTGGAATGATTACTCTAAAAGGGGACAAAATTGATATTCATGAAGGAGTAAACACTTTCATAAGAACTGCAAAATTTGCGATTCTTTTCCAAGGTACGTTGTATAACCTCTTGAGAGAATAACGCGGTTTTCAATAAGAACGCTACACGGTTTGAGATATCAATGAAATTCTTTATTCCTGTGAAAGTACATTTGATGCCATTATGTATGGAACACTTTTTTGTTTGCATGATCTTCACGGGCACCTTTGCAGAAGTCCAGGCGCTGACTGAACCCAACTTTCGACGGTTTTCGAGCATAAATCGGTCGATAGTGCTGCAATTTCTCGTTCAATTTTTGTACGAAGCTCATCAATCGTCGGTGGCTTCTTATCATAAGTCATAGACTTGACGTAGCATCACAGGAAATAGTAAAATCGCACGGCCGAGGCGGCCAATGGACTGAGTCATTTCGTTAGATGGTGGTTTTGGTTTTCAATAAATCGATTGTGACATTTGCTGTGCGGCTTGTGGCGCCGTCCTGTTGGAATCACATATTGTCCAAGTCCATATTATCCAATTCGGACCAAAAATTTTTGGTTATCATTGAGGGATAGTGATTCCCACTTACACTAACGTGCCGATCTAGATCACCACGAAAGAAGTACGGCCCAAAGACGCCGCCGGCTCATAAATCGCACCATACCGTAATTTGTTCGAAATGCAATGGTGGCTCATGTAGTACGTGTGGATTGCAGCCGCATCTTTTGCTTATAGACGAAGTCATTCAGCCAGAAATCTCATCGCTGAAGATGGTATTTCGATGAAAATCTGAATCATTTTGTTGCTCTGTAGTATTCACCAACATGCGACGATTTTGGTATTTAAGAGGCTTCAGTTCTTGCGTCCTTTTGATCTTGTAAGGATGTGCGCCAAGATCTTCTCGTAAAATTCTGAAGAAAAATATTCAAAGAGCGAGAAAAAAATGGCGCTGTTTGCTGTCCTTATCTACTTTTTTAGTGTCCTTATTGAAAACCCCGTTATAATAATAATAATTTTTCATTTGGATTTCTTTTTAATCCATTATTTTTCATCAAATAGAAGTTTTTTATATGAATAGTTAGAAAATCCGATTTATTCGATAATTTGTTGTAATTTTTAATGGTCCTTTCATAATACCACCCTCATCGAAACTCCCCTCTATGGGTCAAAAACTGGGAGAGTCGATTTTAACAAGCTTTAATCAGTTGGTGGCAGCTGCATATTATAAGGTGGCTAATAACTTCCTAATCAAGCTACCTGTGTCTTTCGTTAGTCACTATCGTTTTATGCCCTAACGTTTTCCAGATGAAACACAATTTATCTTCTACTCGTATGGACAAAAGCTGGCTGTTTCTTGGTGATTTCTTCCTTCAGACGGCCCATTTGTTGACAGTACAAGTTCGAAATTTGAGGTTGACTGTAAAAAAGCAGTTCAATGTCATGATTCACTGGCAAACCAAACACATAGCACAATCTTCCTGATCAGGAATCCTGGCTTGGCTACCATTTTCGCCAGCTCACCATGATTCGACCATCACCGTTTTCGCTTGACGTTGTCATTAGTGACCTACTTTTCATAACCAATAAAAATTAGTTCGGAGCTCAATCGATTTTGTTGCGATTGAACTGAGATTCGCAGACGAAAATATCGGCCTATGAGGTTTGGGTAAACTCGTGTCGTACTCAAGCCTAGATCTACTTTTTGTACGCAGCCCTAAATAAATGGTTCTAAACGATTTTTTGTGTAAGGCTTAGCTCTTGGTTAATCGAAAAAGTTCTCACAAGACGGTCGGACTCGACGATTTCGAATATTTTATCGATATTTTTTAACCTTAACATCAAAATGACCCGAACGCAATTGGGCAGATTGGCTATTATCGTGTTGGGACCTTAAATACTATTCATATTTAGGCTTTCAAGCAGTAACCTCCCCCTTTCTACGGTCAGTTTAGTAAGAAGAAATTAGTATTCGCTTATCGTTCTGTGCTTTAGGAAGGCTCTTGGTGTATATCAGAGAACCTGTTGGTTGTTAGATGGAAATTCTCTCGGTCCGGCTCAAATATTTTCGACGCAAAATTGAGAAAATTTTTACTACCAGCAGCCGGACTTATTTACCTGAGGAGCTTTATTGTTTTTGTAGTTTTAGAAATGGAAAAGCTATAAGCTAATAATGATCAGGAATGCAGTACGAGTACGAATTGAATGAATGTGCTCTACTTTCCTAGACTACTTCACGCAAATGAAACTAACTTAATCTTACTCCTGTCAGATCCTCTCATAATATTTTTTTATATAAAAAAGTGAAGGAGTATTGGAAATTTTGGAATCTACGACTTCTTTAAAAGTGTTTTTCCACAAAAGTGGTTTTCCACAAAAAAAAAAAAACATGCGATTTGTAGAGAAGTTTTTAGTGGAAGAAAATTGAGGGTCTGTAAATATTCATATTGTATATTCTGAACACGGTATTTGAATTAAGTTTCCCACGAAGTTTAGCACCCAGAACGAAAGTCGATGACCGTATAAAATTTATATACATATTGTATAAATCGATCGATGTAACCAGTAGAGATCGACTCTAGTCATTTCCTTCTGCCTTTCCCTCTGCACATACGCAAACTAGTCCCTCAGTTTTTGAGATATCGATATGAAATTTTGCACAATCTCCGAAGCTACTGTTTAGATCGCTTTATAAATAATATCGCATATAGCATCTTTTTGATCTTTTGGACAATTTTATGCGCCTGTGAAGGGTATTATAGCTTCGGTATAGACAAAGTTAACTTTCTTCTTGTTTCTACTGATTTCGGGGAGCTTTTCATTAATAAAACTCTGAATGTGGAGAATAAAATTGTCTGTAAAATTTCAAGCGATTGTTCAAAAACTACTTTCTTTTGATTCCGCAAACACCTTGGAAAAATTTGTGTCATTAGACTAGACCGTTGTGAAAACGTCTAAATGCCATGATTTTGTAGACTCTTCATCCTTACATAAAAATACAAACTTAGAGACATCTTTAATGAATAAACTAAATCTTTAATAGATAACAGTTAAGACATCTTTAATAAATAAACAGTTAAGTTTTTCTTGGATATAAAAAATGTACGTGAAAGAATAAAATGGTTATAGTACCAAAACTCACCGAAAAGCATAAACAACACCGAATATGTTTTATTCCAAAAGCCTTCGGCATCGCGATAACGCAAACATTTCGGATTTTCTGGGTCACTCTCGTCAATGTAGGCGCCAAAACCGATAAAAGGTAGGAATGTGATAACAACCGCGATGAGCACAAGCGAATTGATAGTTTTGCGCACAAGTTCATATGTGATATGCTGCGAGGGCGGCGGAAGGAACAATATATACTTAGATGTTAGACACGTGTAAAAAATTTTCACGAAAAAATATATGTATGCATGCAAAGTAATATATGCGGCAAACAATTCGACAGTGAATTGGAAATCTCTGGACTAAAAATAGCACGCACACGTGCTTACCAACCTTATGATAGATGAAGGGTCTCGCCAACGCCATCCAACGTTCAATGGCCATGACCGCCGCTATGCAACCGGAACTGAGGCCGAAGAAACGACACAACACTTTCAACGTGCAATCCCAACGCACGTAGGCTTTGAACTCTTCCTCTGGCACATAAATTTTCAGCAGCATCGTCGTTAACATGCCGAGTAGGCCGATTAGATTGTTTGACGCTAAGCAGCTGAAATGAAAAAATAAAAGAAACTTCATAATATAATATATTTTTTTATTTTCTACCAAGGCATATTTATTGTGGAGCATGAGTGCTTAAGAGTACACGCATACTTACATATGTACATATGTATGTGACATGTTTGCACTTGTAATCGTGTAATAAAAAGCGGAGCACAAAAGCTTACAAATATGAAGCATGAGTGTCTTTTAGTGTTCTGCGTGGCGGGAGGATAATACTAGTAAATATAATGCTAAGGGAATTAAGTAGGACTGTTTTCAAAGAAGGCGAAAAAGCAGACGCATCATACGCACTAAAGATTAATAGGAGACTTGGGGAACTTATTATGTTTTTCGTGTTCAAGTCGAACAATCTAACAATTTCACTTAATTATTTCAAAAAGTTAAGGCAGTGGCTTAAAACCGTCAAGATCGTAAAACTATTGGTGCTCCGAAGAAGGTAATCTAGATTTATAGTTTTTATTTTTTACATTCGTTTGAAACCGAGCTGAAGTAAGAAGGTGAATCATGCCTGGCACCCAACACGTTAAAAAACATAACCTATAATCGCGTAAGCGGTATTTGCGACAATAAAGTAGAAGAATATTAATATTTCCCAGTTTGGAAACAAATAAAAGTTCAACAGTAACCAATTTGGCCTTTAAGTTGGCAGCGGTGGGAGCCGGGCCATGGTTGAGAAGCACTTTTTTTTCACCAGACAGGGCAATTTTTTCTACAATTCAGCATTGAACCGGCTCAATAATTTAGTATAGTATAGCTTTGTAACCATTTCATCCTTCTCGATGATAGTCGAAGTAAATTGCATCTCCCAGAAACGGTAGCCATCACCTGTTTGAATGATAATCTTAACAGTCTTTGTCTTCTTCAGAGCGAGTTTGCCAGGTGAAGTCTACTGTACCGTTACTTTGTCTCCGGGGTTTATAATGCTTCGTCGAAACGACATGGAAACTTCTACAGACAGCGTCAAACACTGCTGTAACGTGGTTTCACAATTGCGTTGTTATTCCAGTTCGATAGCCCTTTCACATGATTGTGTAGTCTTTAGCCAGATAAAAATCCGTGTCCACTCCTCTTACTTAGACTCAACTGGATTCGCACTTTTGACATGCCTACGACCCCAGCGATCTCGTGAACCTTTAATCGTCGGTTTGCCAATAAGAGATAGTGGCTGTGTCATTCTTTTTTCAGGAAATTTAGGTGTGGTATCATTAAAAACCGATAAAAGACCACGCTGACATTTTTTTTTATTAAATTTTCACGTTCGCCATCGGAGGGGAAGAGTCATCATTGAATTTACTGCGGAATTTCTTCTCGAAAAACGAGAATTGAATAGCTGGTCGATATTATTTCTTTTTGATTTCAACATTCGTCTATGAAACTTTCCGAACTGTAAGCCCATGTGCTTATCGGATCGCCTTTGAAAGTGTTTAGGCAAATGTACCTACTTTCATCCATACAAATATACATATTTACGCATACCGCAAACAATAGACACTACAGTATTTTCCTTACATTATTTATGGTCAGCACAACTACTTCTCAGACATGATAATCACATGAATATTACGAGTCTAATCCTCCTCTTTCCTTCTAACACATAACTAATCAAATGGACGCCCTTGGTCGTTCAGTAGGGAACGATAGAGTGGTAAATGTCCCAAATTAAGTGCCACTTTATAGCCAAGCGTGCTGATACACATTCGCTCATAAAGCATCCAACGGAGCATAGCGCTCAATGTAATAAAAAATGGAAAGTCCAAAGGTATGTGGACGTAGATAGAGCTATGATAAGCCTAATGTAAAGCAAACATCATGCGGTTTTTATCTCTTCGGCGAAGTGCTTAATGTATTTTTGTTTTGTATGTTTGGGCCTAGCAAACATTTAGGGCAATAAATTCAAGCCACAAGTGTCGGAAATCTAAACGTTAATATTGGAGATAAATTAATGTTTTTCATGCATCGATTTTTATAGTTACACAACATGTTGTACGCTAGTGTAATTGGTTTGATGGTTCGTTTACCTAACGATTTTTTTTTTTTTTTGTAGTAAGTGTAACAAATCTAACTTTTCAAGAAGTAGAGAAGTAAAGAAGTCTGAGAAGTAAAATCTTCTCTCGACGAACAGACCAAACTCTACAAATCACTTATCATCCTGTCCGTCCTGTTATATGGTGCAGAGGTATGGACGATGGCAACATCTGATGAGTTTTCCAGAGAAAGATTATGCGAACGATATGCTGTACGAGATATACTACTCAAGCTCTAAGAGTATTCGACGCAGTGCCCGCCATGGGAGGCAGCGGAAGAGGAAAACCCTCACTCCATTGGAAAGACCAGATGGAAAAGGATCCACCTAAACTTGGAATCTCCAATTGGCGCCAAACAGCGGAAAGGGAGAAGGGCTGGCGCACTATTGTAAAGTCGGCGTGAGCGGTTATACGGTAATAAAGAAGACTTAACTGAATCGAGTTCATTTATGATGTACCTTAGTTTATTGATAAAGTGTATATACCATAGTAAAACAATTTGATGCTCCTTCAATAAAAATTATTCCATGCACATCCCAAAATATTTTCGCCATAACCTTGCCAGCCGGGTGTTGCCTTCTCCATGCTTTGGAGCGTGTACAGTCTGCTCGGATGACTGTTGATTGGATTTCGGAGTGAAATGAGGGAGCCATGTTTCAACCATTGTCACATATAGATGCAAAATCTCGAGTATTATGCTTGAACATCTAAGAATCATCAACTCTTCCTTTGCCTACGGTCAAGAGTGTGCTCCGCCGTTCTCATACTCAAATATTCATGAATAATATTATATGATGTACACATTCCGTTCATATCTTTAGTCTAAAAATTAAAATTAAATTTTGGACTTTTTTACGTTTTCGTCGTCAACAACCTCTTTTAGGCTTGCGTTGCGAACACCGATAGTTTCATCACGTCTAAACTTCACATAGCAATCCTTGATGATTGATTTTTCTAGGGCAGTGTACGGAAACTCATCATCAAGCCAAGTGTTTGCTTAACTTGAACTTTTTTCCTTCAAAAAGCGATATTTTATCCCTTTGCGAAATTCCTCTTTATCCATTTTTTCACAATAACTAAAGTTACTTCACTCAAAATAATATAAATCATAAACTAATGATCCGACTGCTGTCAAATTTATACACGCAGCTTTTGACGGTTAGGACTAACTAAAAATCAAATGGATTTAATTCCAATAACGCCATCCTTTTATCAATAATGTGAAGACATAATAATGTGAGACAGATGTGACTGTTTTCGTAGTAAACTGTGCTCATAGGTTTAAACAAGAGGAAATAATAATCAAAAAAATCAACTTTGAACATAACGGACATCCTAATGTACCTGTACATATATAGTATATTGAGCAGACACAAATTTCGATTATGTAATCCCTCATTAGCATGGATGTTTCTATATTTGCATATAAATGAGTTAAGTAAAACAATTCGATGCGGTAAGAAGCTGGAGCATACTTACATAATAATAAAAATGAGACGAGCGCTGCAAATAATAAATAAAATGCTTGCAAACAATTTCAGCGCAATATTTAAAGAGTCAGCAGGAATGCAAATAAATCGGTAAGAATAAATATTTACTAATTTGAGTGATGTGAATAAATGGGGGAAAAATTGATTGCTCATTAATGCTACAAATGAATACAAATTAGCAATGAAAGAAAGCAAATAAAATTTATAAAGTGAAAAAATGTGTAATTATGTATAAAGGTACATATGTGTATTTGTATATTTACTTCCGCTGTGGGGGATTAAGATTATTATTAGGGATTAAGCGTGTTTAAGATATTTCTCAGAAGGACTAAGAGTAACTGAAGAATAATCGTAGTTTGGATAACAGTTTTGTACACTTGGAAATTCAAGGCAGCGACTTGGCTTATCAAGTCCTTGAATGTTGGCATGAAGCTCGATGGTGACGCCATGCTGTGATTTTGTAACAAGACCTCTCATGCTGTTCTGTTAACAAAAGCCTTAGGCGAGCTGATGACTGAAGGTATAACAGTCGTGAAATGCTAGCGGGCTTACAATTAGTTAGAGTAACCATTTGAATCTTACCTAATCTAACCTAACAAATACTATACTCGGAGAGATAAAGTAGCCGCTATGCTTTATTTTTGCGTCTCATGTGATACATATGTAAATACCAATACGGTTTCTAAAGCAAAAATTATACAATATGGCGAGTCAGCGAAAAGTTTGCTCAAAATATTTAGAATGGAGTTGCCACCTTTTGCAAAAATATTTCTGAAAGTATTACAAAATATGTATGTTTCACACATAAGGCGAAAGAAAATTTCTCGGTTAGTGCTCTACGCATTGAAAAAGAGTTGCCACCTAACGCAAAAATAAAAATTAGTAAAAAAGTAAGAAGAATTTGTGAAAAAGAGTTGCCCTCTATTGCAAAAACTGAAAATATTTAACAAACGTTCATAAGAAGAAACTAAAATTCAGGAAAATTAATTTGTGTAAGAGTTGCCACATGTAGAAAAAGTCAGTTTAAGTAAAGATTCAAACATGTTGGAAAATGTTTATGAATTTAAAACAATGTAAAGGAAAGTACTTGAATCTGCTTTAAAATAGATTAAATAAATTAATCTTAAAATATAAATATTAAAAATGTGTGGCAAACATAAGCGGAACGAAAAGTTCTAGGACAGTGTTAGTAGGAGAGTGTAGTTGTCACTTATATCAAAATTAAAATAATAAAATATTTCTTAATGTGTTTAATAAGTTTTGATGAAAAATATATGTGACCATCTTCCATCCGAATCAACTAAGATTTTTGGACACCTAAGCCCCCTTTCCGTAGACCAGGTCACATATGCATTTCTTTTCAATTGGAGTTGTCATTTATCTCAAAAACTGAAAATATTACAAAATATTTAACAAACGTACATATAAGAGACAAAACGTCTAGGAAATTATTCCATGTGTGCTTTGTAGAACAGTTGCTACCTGTTCAAAAAATTAATTAAGTAAAATAAACGAAAATTTGTGCTAAACTTTGGGTATTCGAGAAGGTTTTGCTGAGATGATATGTGAATTTATTTTGAGTTGCCACCTGTGGCAAAAGTCAAATTACGTAAAATATTCGAACGAGTGTGCCAAATTTAAGTAGATCAGAGGAGTTAACTAAGCACTAATAGCTAAAAATTGATTTGTATTACAATTTATTCTGACAAAAAATAGCTTAATCATCTTTGACACGCACATGTTGAAACGACTCACAGCGTCATGCACTGTTGGACACCTACAATAACAAAATGATAAATATTTGCCTGACAAACAATCAACAAGTGATAGATAAAAAATTGAAAAGGACTAAAAGCTCAATAAATTTGACCTGAAGTAAGCTGCTATAAATATTCGCAAAAGAACATTCAATTAATGAACATTGAAACACATACACACTTGAGAGCTACTGTGCCACATGCTGTTGGTTACTGTTACCGTTGTTATGTTTGCTCGTTAACCGACATGCCTAAATATCCAAATATAGCGTAAGTGCTTATTAACAGTAAGGCACAAAATTAATGGTACGTTAATAAGCAGCAAAAGCATTAGTGCCAAAAAAAAAACAAGTTTCTGAAATTAAAATTAATTTTTTAATAAATTTTTTCT
>NW_017535075.1:152409-160339 GCF_001853355.1 Bactrocera latifrons
TAAAATTTTCAAAATTTATTAAATTAAATTTAAATTTGAGCGCAGCTTAGGTAAATATTTTCGTTTACTTGTAAAACATTTGACTTCATATACCATCACTCTTTCGACACAGTATACGTATTGACATTCATTTAATCATAGATATTCGTACACGCTGAAGCCGCTTAACAGCTTATAACGCCTACCACAACCTAAACTAGATATACTAAACCTACTTAATGCCATCGCAAATTTTCCGTTATTTTGGCATGTAACACAACAAACACGCATTAACGAGTGGCAACTTCGTTAATTAACAGGTGCAAGTGAATGAACTAAAAACGTGAGAGTATAAATTTACATAAGTACGTCTTATACTAGGTACATATGTATGTTCTTATCTATGAGTATAAATATAAATAGATCACTCTACAAGTGAATTGCGAGTATCTTTGTGTTTGCAGTGAAATTACAGAGTCAGTGGATATATTTAAGTTAGGCTATGTTGTTAGGTTTCGGTGTTAATTCTATCAAAGAAGATCCCAGAATGCCATTAGAACAATTGAAACACCGGCACTTTATAATACTATGGTGCAACATCCATGTGTGACCCTTATATGTCGAAAATAAATTTCAGTCTATAAAAAAAATATGTTGGGGTGCTTAATATCGTTTCAAGCCAATTCGCTCGTTAATAGAAGGTATGAGCTCTAAGGTGTTTCAACTAAAGTTTAGAGAAATCTACACAGTCCAGGAAATTGTGTCCAGATGCCTCCACATCATCTTCCTTGACACAATTTCGGCTACTTAACAAACGAAAGTTGATGGAGAACTACCGACTGAAGTAAATTTCCAAACTTCCTGAACTTTGAACCATTCGTAAAAACGGTCACTCTCTTCTTCTTTTCCAGTGATTTTGCTAGACTTACTAAGGCTTAAGATGAAGATGAAAACAAAACTCTTCAACACAAGTTTATGACAATTGTACATGGCTTTTGAAAATAAAACTTTTTCATTTCTAAACGAGCACCCCTAGATTTACCATCTAATTTGAAGTGTAAGCGAAATTCGTTATTTATGACGTTATGTATGACGTTTGTTTAACCGAAATACTTGCTTTCCAAAAAGTTCAAATGCCGCAAATGTTTCATCATAAAAATGTGATTGATCGCTTGGTTTTGTAGAAACCTAATAGAAAAATGTTGTATAGGTTATGCTAACCAAACGCCCCAGCTCTTAGCTTTGTGTTTATTTATTTATTTATTTTTTTGATACCAAATGGAATTTCGGAATATTGCATACTACCTCCAAATTTTTATCATCCCTAATGAATGTAATCACTATGTCATTTACTTTGTTCCTTCGATTGATATCACTATGTGAATTGTTAAATATGGAGGAATCAAACCTCTGGTGCCGAAACGTTCAGAATGTTGGAAATAATTCTTCGTCAGGAGCAAGTGTTTTTGATTGACACAAATTATTCAAGGAGGTTCGGGAACACGTTGACGGCCATCAACATCAACTGATGATCAACACGTCAATAAAATATAGGAATTTATGTTTGAGAATCGACGATTAACAGTCAGAGATCTTAATGGCATCGTTGGAATATCAGAATGATCAGTGAAAACCATTTTGAAAGATCATTTAGGCCAAAGAGCACGATTAGTTCCAAAATCACACAATTTTTTTTCGAAAAACAGCGTCGCATTAAGAGAAACAACACTTTCTGACTACCAGGATGCTATGAAAGGTATTATTACTGGCGATGTGTCTTGGATCTATACTTGTTACCCGGAAACAGACGATCTATCGGCCGAATATTGTGGCAAAGGTGAGCCGAAGCCGAGAAAAAACGCATCAAAGCAGGTCAAAAATCAAGGTTATAGCTGATGAGATTGCCGAAACAGTAATTCATCAAAAAACGATATACAAGTGCATCGTACTTTGCGAAGCGGCTGACAAATAGATCAGGGTAAGGTAAATGCAGGATCGACATGTGCAAAATCCCCGAAGAGAAACTCGCATGCCTTTTACTGTCACGGTCTCGAAAGAATTGCAAGACGGTTGTTGGACTAATGAAAGGTCATAGTTTACTGGCATTACAGGTGATCCGGGTGGGCTATAGTAATTACGATGCATGTAGAAAGCGCAGGGAAGTATGCATAAGGGAAATGCCTCCAACATCCCGCCGCAACATCCTCGCCGATTTCTGGATCGAAAAGCCACCAACCAGATCGATCATGTTGTGATAGAGAGAGACGTGCGTATGCTCCGCGGTCTTAACATTGACTCGGACCACTTGTTGCATCCAAGATAAGTACTCTCCTCTGTCACCAAAAAACGCACGTCAACAAAAACGAAGAAGGTTCGACGTCGAGAAACTGAAATCACAACAGACAGCGAAACGGGTTTCCACTCGACTTGCACTCCTGCTGGTACTCGTTCGATGAGAAGTGCCGTGTCGCAGTAGAGACAAAACAGGCTGACGACCTCGCAACGTTACAATTGACCACGACATGTGCGAGATTAGTACCAAAAAAAGCGGGAAAGCGATGGATTGCCGGCGGAGCTAATCAAATACGGCGAGGAACAACTATATAATAATAATATATTAGCTTCTTTGTAGGTTATGGTCGGACGAAAGCATTGACGATTGGAACAGAAGTGTACTCTAACTCTGAAAAGAATAACAAAGCGTTAATCGGACGGCCTTCCCGTTACAATTGAGCGGTCATACTTGGAAAGCCTTTATTACAGGTGTCTTACAACCAATTTTTCAGAGTAAAAAGCATAGAAAAATTCGATTTTTTGAAATCCGCAAGTAAATATTGCTTGTCAAAAAAGTCTTGCGGTATTTTCGCTAGTTGGCGCTGAGAGCGCGTAGTTCTAGTTTTATTCGTCGCATCGGGTCATGCTATACCTTTTTGAAAAGCTCATTGCACGCGCTAACACGTGTTTCATTGATTGTCGTTTCTTTTAAGTCTACTACGATAAAGGCAAAAAAGCGTCTCAAGCCGATAAAATTTGTGCAGTTTATGGACCCGATACAGTTTCCATTTCCACCGCACAACGACGGTTTGAACGTTTTCGTTCTGGTGTAGAGGTGGTCGAAGGTGCGCCACGCTCCGGAAGGCCTGTCGTCGAAAATTGTGATAAAATCGCTGAATTGGCTGGGTATGAGTCATTAAAAAAATTTTTATTGAACAATTGAAGTTCAATTAAAATACCGCAAGACTTTTTTACAACCTAATATAATATTAATATAAATAAATATTAAATAAAATTGAATTTTCATAAATTTTTTTAAGATAAGCGAAAGTGATTTCTAAACTAAATTGTAATGATTAATAATCCATACTGAAGAATTCCGTTACATAACCACAATGTAGTTGAAGTGGGCGTTGAACTGCTTGCAAATAAACTGTAGAGTATTTATGTGGAATTATATTTAAGCACAAAGTCACACTAATAAAAGTTTACATTAAGTACCTCAACTAAGGAAAATCAGTTTGTTCAAGAACAAGTTTGTTTGGATTAAAAATAGATTTCGCGTTAATTACAAAAACAAATAAATATGTATGTCTATGAGCGCTTGCACAACCCACAATTACAGCTATGCACATTAATACGTGCAAAACTAAACTCGTATGAAGTATACATATGTATATGTACATATGTGTATATATACTTGTAGTATGCACTCACTTGGTGTTTGCAAATCCGATAAAAGTGTCAAATGCTTAATTCTAAGTCATTAGTCACTATTGGCGTTGTATTTTATAAGTATTTGTTCTACTTATGTATGTATGTATGCATATTTATTTGCATTTAATTCTGTGGTTTTTACTGGATTTTCGCGGAGTACTCGCTCTTTTATTGCTAATTATGGCAAGAATTTGTTTAAAGAGGCAAAAAAATAAATAAATAAAAAAATTAAAATAAAAGCATAAACATAAACCAATATAGAATAAAATACCGTAACAATTAAATAATCTGTGGTCTCTTGACTCACAATAGTGTATTTGTGTGTGCTTTGTGCTTATGCTGAAAATCCACAAGTCATAAGTAAGGAGATTTTGAGCGTTATGATGGCGTTGTTTATTCTCAGAAATTTTCCTTACATAGAAATAAATGCATATGTATTTATATTTACGTTATATATACATATATATATATATATATACTTATACTAGAGCGGGTTGATTTACGAGGAGCTAAAAAATAGGAAAAATCGCGTATTCCGGAAATTTTCTACGGATCATTTTAAACAACTATAACTACAATAATGGATTTGGTGCTGAAAAACCATCGATTAACAATTAGAGACCTTGCTGATGAAGTTGGCATATCGAAAGGCTCAGCCAATACCATTTTGAAAGATGTTTTGGGACTGAAGCGCGTCAAATCTCGACTGGTACTGAAAACATTGAGTTTTTTAAAAAAAAGGCCCTCGTAATTCGTGATCATTTCGCCAAAAACTCAACCCATATCTGGCTGTTCACCAAGCTCAAAAGACCGCTCCGGGGATACCGTTTTTATACGATAGAGGAGATTCAAGCCGCAGCGCAGACGGATCTGAAGCCCATCCCGGAAAGTGACTACAACCAGTGTTTCGAAGATTGGAAAATCCGTTGGCATAAGTGCATTGCATCCGGAAGGGATTACTTTGAAGGGGATGAAATTGATTTGGAAGAATAAATAAAGAATTTTCAATATAAATACAATGTCACCTTATTTTTTGGGCACAGTATATATTATATACATATTGTCCTAAATTTCCAATTGATTCGAGTAGAAGAGTTTCGGAGATACAGCCTTATGCGCTAGAGGCTAGCTGGGCTAAGTGCGCCGTCTTTAAATGCGTTTTTCTCGAAACTGAGTTTTTGAATTCAATTGCCAAGATTTCTCGAGAACCGCTCAACCAATTTTCACAAAATTTTATACAGGTCTTTGACATACAATTCTTAAAGACTTGGAAGAAGGACTGTCTTCGATTACAACTATTTGAGAAAAATGTCGCAAAATTTTAGTTTTTGTTTTTTTGTAAAAATATCTGACAAAAATCCAATTTTCAGTTTTTTTGCCTTTGTCCAAGTTTTTTTTTTACTTTAGGTGATCCTGTAAAGAGTTATCTTGCCAAAGCGGGCACACCTTTCTTCCGAGGGGTCATCGGTAATGAAATTATAATAAAAATTCTAATAAAGTACTTAATTTTTTATGTGAAAAAAAAAATTTGAAAAAAGTATGTTTTTATCCGAAGAAAACTAATGTAACCCCTTAATTTAAAAATTGTATTAAACTATTTTTCTTCTTGAAATAAATGGCAATCTTTCTCAAAAATTTATTCATTCATGTTATAAACCTCTTGGAATTGTTTCCTATATTCCATTTTTTCTTCAAAATGTCCAAGCAAATACTACTCTTTCATATAGCAGGCATCTTAGTTTTCTAGCAAGTCATCTGTAAATTTATTTGAGTAAAAATTGGAAAACATTCTTTGATCCCAGTTCTAATCCCAGTTTTAATGTTATCGTAAGCAATCTTTTGACAGATGCTTCTCTTTGCTTTCATATTATGCAACAACTGGAGTGGTTATGATATATTCTCGAGGGTTCGCTTATCTACTGAGGTACATTTGCGTTGGATATACCTTTTTAATTTTTGTTGAACATGAGATCTAACTCACAACCTATTCACGTACCTGCTGTTTTCCCATAAATCATAATTGAAGGAAATATTGGAATAATAAATACTGAATAAATTTGACCCGACGGAGGCTTGGAATATAAAATTGGCGTCACGTAGCGAAAAGATGAAACGACTGGAGCGCTGTTGTTAAGTCGGCTATAATCGCGTAAGCGGTGTCTACGCCAACAAAGAAGAAAGCAGAAGAAGAATATTTGATTGTTTTAGGTTTGCGACTTCGATACATATTAAAAATCCGCCTAAAGGTAGGCAATACTTTATTGTTTTGGGTTCGTGACTTCAATACATATATTATTAAAAATCCACCTAAAGGTCGGCAATACTTTATTTCATTGCTGTTTTTATATCGAAATTAAAGCACAACTTTCGACCTAGACTATTTCCGTTGAGATTTAGAAGAGAGGAACAAATTTCCAGCATTAGTGAAGCAACTGTCTATATTTATAAAAAGCAAGGTATGTATTTTTCTTAACAAATATTATTCTTAAATTTCTTTAAACGCGAACTCTACTGTCCTTCCATTATTAAAAAACCAACTCGAAAAAAACGAGTCACATGCAATGGCATATCTTTCAAATCACGTGGTTGGAACTTGCGTCATAAATTAGAGCGTAATTTGTGTGTCTGATTCAATGAAAAACGTCTCTATACACATTTTGATTATAAAGAAGAAGGGTATGAGAATAATAAGCATTTTGAGAACCAACGGTGGAGAATTATATGTGACTGCTTTGTTAGCAAGAACAACTACAATCATAACTGTTTATATAAAAAATGTTTGAAAACAATTTATAATTACTGATAATTCAATATATTAATATTTAAGTCGGCCCGCATTCCAATAAATAAGTGTCTCAGACTTTGTTTGTTGTTAATTTCAAGCGCTAAAATCTTTTTTGCTATCTTAGTGATTTTCTAAAGCTCGCGTTAACATTGTTATTAATTTTTTATAAATATTTTTTATTTAAATTCTTAAAAATTTCTAAATTTTTCACACCTCTACTTCTAAAAATAATCGTCAAAAGTTTCAACTCCCAAGCTGACACAAGTACGCGCATTATTTGGAACATAAATAATTCAGCATACAAGTCTGCCACTGCGTATGATGAACTTTAGGCTGCGTAGCGCACATACAACTTGCCCAAGGGCATTAGATAAACTAGACAGCGCATGGATTTCGAAATCAAAAGTAATGTCAACAGCTACAAAGCGAAGCCATAAAGACAGAAGACAACATAACTTAAGCGAAGTTCATTGGATGAAAGCGAAGCGAAGTAAAGATTGCTCATGCGACATGTGTGCTTGCTGCAAGCGAACTAACTTTTGTTTCAGGTGCCTATAAATTACTTTTAGCACATCATGTTGCAATTATCTGCCATAGCAAATACAATTTAAATCGAAAATATATACTCACCTTTCCGTTGAAGATTTGCCAGATTAAAAACTGGTCAATAATTCGCACAAATCAACTTAAGCACCTACGCCTTTGTTTGCTAATGATAGCACTTCACAAACAATAAATTCCAATAATGAACTAACAAACATAAAGAAATTGTATAAGCTATTGTAGGAAAAGCGAAAAGTACAGCCGATTTGTATTGTTTTATTTACGATTTGTAAAGTGCAGTGTGATAAGCTCAAGTATGTTGCATTTATATTCGCATTTCTAGAAATTTTTCAAAGTCCCGGGCATGCTTATATCGCGTGAGGAATACTATATATCGTATATGTGCATATTTCTGAGTATTCTTAGACCGTTTTTGTCAATAATATCGGTATTTTTTATTTTTTTAATAATTCACTTCGTACATTAATATAGATTGTATATACTATATATTAGAACGGGTCGATTTAGAGGTAGAAAAAAAACGAAAAAATCACGTTTGCGGAAAGTATTCTACGGATCATTCCAAACAACTATGCCTAAAAGACAATGAGTATAAAACCGGTTTCCAGTAAGCGATTGGTAGGGCGGTATTTTTTATGGATCATTAAAATTTGTTTGTCAGTTTTTGAGATATCCCAATGATCCCAAAATTTAATACGAAAGTGTATTTGGATATTTCATTAATCATTTGTCGGAACCGTTTAGATCGTACAACTATACAGTATATCTTCCATATAACCAATTTTTTAAACTTCGCCTTAAAATATATAATTATTATAAATACTAATATCATGCTAGGTATTATTTAATTTAAACAATTTTCATTCATTTCACTCATTTTTTTAAAAAATT
>NW_017535075.1:160759-170854 GCF_001853355.1 Bactrocera latifrons
CATAAGTAACGTTGCCACCTAACTCCAATATTTGACATATTTAAATGTAGGCAAAATTGATTTAAATTCCTATATAAATTTTAGAATTCTTTAAAAATTTTAAATTTGTTTTTTACATAACAAATATAAAATCAAAATTGATGTGCGATTTTGTGCACTTGCAAATATCTCAACAAAATTTTATCTAAGCGACAAATGGAATCTATGCCTCATACTTAAATTACATATTCATTTCATTCAACGCAATAGGAAATTTATTAAAATTCCAGCCCACAGAAAAAATGTGCTCAATCATATAAATCGTTTTATTTAACAAATTTGCGAAGCAACGTTTTTGTCATAGTCAAATCAAATCGAATGCCTCACACACAGCAGCTACAAATTTCAATCCGTACATTCAACAATATTCATGATTTATCATTTGTTCATTCATTTTTATGGTTATGCATACGCTGGACTCCGCCCGCAGGCCACACGTAATATTCTAACAGTGATTTGCGAATTTTTGTCCGAACCTGGTAATACCTCCCCCTTCCGACTCAGCTGCAAGCACGCAGAAAATATCTAATACATTATATCCATATATTCGTCATGTAAACGACAGTTAAAGTAATTAGGAAACGAGTATTTTTTTTATATAAATGGGAATTTTAATGCTTTTGAAACTGATTGATATTATGAAAGGCAGAAAATAAATTTTGAGGCAATCAAGTTGAGAATTTCATTCTTTTATTGTGTGTGAATTTAAAAGTATATATGTATATTGATGAACTATTTTGGTTTTACCTAAAACTAAGAAACTTCACAAGATATTTTAATAAAATGTATGTGGCAGCCCTATAAATTGTAATTAATAATACCCTCTGATCAACTATTTTGGTTTTACCCAAAATTGAGAAAGATATTTTAATAAAAATTATGTGGCAACCCTATAAATACAAAATTTATTTTTAATAGAACACCCTGAATGAATGACCCCTAAATGAAAATTTTATTTTTATAAAGCACCCTCTTCAACTATTTTGATTTTAGCCAAGATAGCGATATTTCACAAGATATTTTAATACAATTTACGTGGCCACCCTATAAATGAAAATTTTATTTTTATAGAGCAATCTCTTTAACTATTTTGGTTTCCCCAAGAATGAGACACTTCACATGATATTTTAATAAAATTTAGGTAGCAATCCTATAAATACAAAGTTTTGTTTTTATAATACACTGTCATTTCTAGAAAATTTTAAAGCATTTTTTAGTAAGTATTAAAATGAGCAATGCGGGTCTAAGTTCAATGACAGTCGTACCTTATCTCTCTCTGTATGAAGAATTTTATTATCTAGTAGTAGAGCGCTTTGGTTGCTTTATAAGAAGCTGGTCAGTTGAGATAAATTGAAATGAAAAATCGAGAAAATGATTGAACGATATAGTTTTAATATCTTGCATTAGTCACTTATATCCAGTACTTTATTCGCAAGTACGTTTTAATGATACTCCAATCGAGAGGTAATGACTAACAAAATTTTGCTATAGTTTCTTTTACAATGAGCGTTTTTAAGTATCGATGGAGAACCTCATTTCTAACAGCATAGTGCGAGAAATTTTATTTTGTAAAACTTGAATGAGTTTAAAATCAGCTGAGCTCCCCCAGATCTTAATTCCATAGCAACAGATTGTTCTGAGTATTGTCTTAAAAATTACCATCTTGGCATCTACTGCCACTTTTTAGGATAAAAAGTAGTGCAAGTACATAGCTGCTTGTAGACGCTTACTTGGACAATTATGTAATGTGGGCGTGTTCACGAAACAATACTCTGTTGCGATTCGTTTTTTTATTTTTAGAAAGGAAGTAACTTAGTAAAATATCAGACGTCTTAAAAAGGTGTACAACAGAGGGTAACTGGGAAAGACTCCGATCTCGTATTTTCAGACTGCCGATTAAGAGGTGCGACCGTTTCACAATGCGTGATCTAGTGCTGTGATAAAATTGAAAGGTGGATTTTGTCCATTTTATCTCCTTCGAAGTAATCCTCTCCCGCTGCAATACACTTATGCCAACGAGTTTTCCAGGCATTATAGCACTTGGAAAAATCTTCCATCGTAATGGCTAGCAGAACCTTCTTCGATTCAGCTTTTATATCCTCAATTCAGTCAAAACGGTGTCCTCAGAGTAGTCATGTGAATTTGCTGAGTAGCTAGAAGTTACGCGACGGCAAATCATGCGAATCAGGTGGCGAAATGATTACGAATAAAAAATGCAGTATGAGAATTCAATTTTAGAGCCTCTCAAAACGACGCGTATCTCAAATACTAATGAATATTTTGACGTGAAATTTAGCACAGATGTCACTAATAGTTGTACCAACTTACAGAAAAAAATATTATCGATTCAAAAAACACGTGAAGTATAAATTAAAAATTCACCTTTCAATTCATTCACAGTATTACATCCACTACATGGAGAAGGAAAAAATGGTCATTAATTCTACTATAACGAATTATTAGGTGGAGTGTAAGCAGAATAGCAGGAAAAAAAGTCGACGAATAAATGCGTTTCACACCATACAATGCAAGCGCTCACACCTCGTCTCGAAAACTTGTGCAAATTTTAGTAATAGAAACTTAAACAATTTATTTTATTATTGTATACTCGTGTTATTATTGCACTCATGTAAAAATTGTATCTAATTACAAATATGTAAGTTTGCTAAACTTCAAACATAATATTCACGAAGCCAGACACCTGTACACTAATTATTAGTAATAATATAAACAAATTAACTATTTGCTTTTATATCACGTGATTGATAAAATAACAATATAAAAAAAATATTAATTTCGGCTTGGCCTAGGTTATTATAATACCCTTCACAGCTGCAGTTCTTATAGCATAAAAGAGTATAAAAAGATTTTTTCTTGAATTCGCTGGATCTGTTTGTATAATAGCTACATGCTACAGTACTCCGATCTGAATAATTTCTTAGGAGATTATACCGTTACCTTGGACAATAATTCCTGCGCATTTCGTAAAGATGTCTTGTCAAATAAAAAAGTTTTCCACACACTGGATTTTGATCGGTTAATTTATGTATACTCGTATGGCAGCTATATCCTATAGTGGTCTAATATAGGCGATTTTGACAAATGAGAAGCTCTTTGCAGAGAAACGGGTGTGTACAGATTCATGCTTCAAAAACTGAGGACTATTTCGAGTATATGCACAAGCAGACTGAATGATGGACTTGGTTAAATCGACGAGCTTATAACGTTGACCATTTATATTGTGACCAAAACGCACCCGGAAATTTTAATTAAACTCCCCTGGTAAATGATATTAAAAAAAAAAATGTTCTTTTGCTAAGCTGGTAGAACTGTCCGTAATGACTGCGCTTAATTTGTGCATGATCTGCCTGCCAATCAGTTGATTGATTGATTGAGGATTGATTTTCTTAAATCTTAAATCTGCGACAGAGACGTTTGAGATGATCAAGCAGACATACCCAGATGTTGCTTCGGCAAGAAGTTTTGGGTGTTTCGGTATCATCAGGCATTTTTGGACGGCCTGGAAGAGTTCGCTGATAAAGACAATGCTGGGAGACCTGCGACTTCGACAAACTCCAACAATGTGACGCGTGTGCGCAAAGTTTTGAACTCAGATCGTCGACTAAGTATTCGTTTAATTATCGAGATATTAAATTTATCAAAATTTGTGGTTCATGACATTGTGAAGTGCTCACTGACGATCAGAAATTGCGGCGAGTGGAAGTGTGCCAAGAATTTTGAACATTTGTGAAAGTTAACCCCAATTTTTGTAGAATGTAATCACAGGTGACGAGTCATGGATCCTTGAGTATGATCTCGAAAAGGTAGATGAAAGGCAAGAATTTTTACGACAGAGGGGATCTGCACCTTGGCTATCAAAGTTATTCCGAAGATGCTCATTATTTTTTTTGTTTATGGTGGTTATGGTGGTTATTTATCGATCAACCACCGTATTCACTAGATTTGGCTCCGTGTGATTTTTTCTTGTTTCCCAAACGGAAATTATCGCTCCGTGGAACCCGTTGCCAGACGATCGAAGAGATACAACAAAATTCGCTGAAGGAAAGTACTTCTGAAAAGTGTTTCGAAGATTGGAAAAATCATCGGAAAGTGATTCCCTGGAACTTCTGGTGGGGATTACTATGAAGACGAGGAAATAAATATTACAATTTCGTCACAATGCGTATACCTAAAGTTGTAAAACTCAACCACAAACCTTTGAGGTTCTATGAAATGTTTATTGAATCATTTTATAGAACCTCAAAGGTTTGTAGTTGAGTTTTACAACTTTAAATACAGGTTCAGGGTATAAAAAACTGTGCATAATACAGCAACTTTCTGACACATATTTTCCCCGAACATTTAACAATTAGAATAACGTCATGCAACAGTTATGGATTATATAGTATATATGTACTATATGTGCAATTGTATGTTTGTATATGGTATATGAGAACACCCCAGCGCATAAACACTTCGCAATATGAGCGAATGCAATTAATTTTAATATTTAGGGGATTTCTAAGAATTTTACAATGTTTACAAACAAACATGCTGGCCGCATTCTACCAACAACGATGATGTCAAAAATGCATAACTTTTTGCTACGCTGACAATGAAACAAATAAAACTGCCCCGTTAATATAATACTGAAAGTGGGAAAACGCGCTTAGTGCGACATTTCAATTGAAAACCAAAGTCGTTGCAATAATTTCATCAAGCTGATGACAGATAATATGGTCTGTACTATACTTATTTCTGTCCATATGTCAGCACTTAAGTATGCAAGTTATTAATGAGTAAGGCAAACGATTTTCTCGAGAAACTCATTGGAATACTGCTAACCTCTAATGCATCAAGAAATGTGTCAATGTTATCAACGATCTATGACTGAGGGATTTCGTAGTTGTCCATATGTGTGCATGTACGCGTACATAATTACTCTTTCATTAAAGTTTACCAGCCTCTTGGAAATGGTTTTGCATATCAGCGCATGGGAATTCCTGCCTCATAACGAATGAGTATTGTTACAGTTAATTATAATACGTGATTTTTATTTTCATTTTAGTTGTAATTGTGAGTCAATGAAACTAGTGCGATTAAAATAAAGGAAAAATTGTATAGAACTATTTTTCATTTGAAGAGATGACAAAATAAGAAAAAACATTAACTTCGCAGTACCGAAGCTAATATACCCTTCACAGGTGCATATCTTTTAGTAACTTTGTGTTCAGCTTGTTTGGTATAGCTTCCATGGTAATCCGATCTGACATTTTTTTCGGAGATTATATTATTACCTTAAGCTATAAACCATGTAAAAGTTTCGTGAAGATACGACGTCGAATGCGAAACATTTCCATACAAGCACTTGATTACGAGCTTTCGGTTTGTATGACAGCTATATGCTATAGTTAACCGATCTGAACAATTTCTTCAGAGATTACATTGTTGCCTTAGAAAATAATCCATACCAATTTTCGTGAAAGTATCTTGTCAAATGCTATAGTTTCCATACAAGCCCTTGACTCCGATCATTCGGTTTGTATAGCAGCTATATGTTATAGTGATCCGATATCGGCAGTTGCGACAAATGAGCAGCTTCCTGAAGAAAAAATTACGTTTGCAAAGTTTCAAAACGACATCTTAAAAGCTGAGGGACTAGTTCGTATATATACAGACGAACAGGTCATGGCTAAAGCGACTCAGCTCAACATACTGATCATTTATATATTATATATTCTTTATAGGGTGACGTTGAGAACGTTACTATCAATGGCGACCGTAATCGCGCCACGATAAACGACTATTTGATTTCTGAAGTTGAAGCTCGAGATCTCGAAGACATTTGGTTTTAAAAAGACGGCACCACTTCCCAAACATCGCATCTTCAATGAATTTTTGAACACTTCGTTTAGCAGATAATTTCACGTTTTCGGCCTCCAAGATCGTGTTATATCACTCCGTTAGACTTTTTCCTGGGAGGACGTGTAAAGTCTAAAGTCTATGCGGGCAATTCAGCTTCGATTCAAGCCTTGTTCCAGTCGAAATGCTCGAACAAGTCATCGATCATCAATTGGACTCTGAGAACCCTAAAATATGAGACTTGAAATGATTTTATACATATTTTATTACGGAACGGAATGACACAAATTCTCAAATTCGATTGATAGGATTTTTAGAAGATTTAAACTGATATTGAATATTTTTTCAAAAGTTTTAGTGAACATATGTAGTATTATTTGTACAAATTTTCATTTCAACCTCTTTCTTGTAGATATCTACTGAGTGAGTTTAACAGGCTCAAAATGCCGTCTTATAGGAAATGGAAGATGGATTTCGCCAAGCATTGATTAATTGTAAAAGAAAAAGAGTTCAAATGTTATGAACCAAGGAGTTATGTCATTTGACCGAAAAGTGGATGTTACCTATAATCAAAATATGTTAAGCCTAGTTAATATTTTACTTTATCGTCTGTCAAAAAAACAAAAAAAACACAAAAAAAAAAAAAAGTTCGTAATAATTTCGGATTGCTGTTAGAAATTACTGAAATAACAATATACCATATATATATGGTATTAAAATAAATTTCTGATCACCAAACCCTGAATATATCGATCTCTTGTCATATAGACCTATCTGAACGTGCAAATTCATTTTGTATTCTCTTATCAAGAACAAACTTAGTGGTCAGCAGAATTTCCGCTCAGAAGGACGTAGACGCCATAAACTTTTTGAAAAAAATTTATAAAATTTATGTTTTAGTGTTGCCAGACAGAAATTGGTTCAAAAGAATTTAAAAATAAAAATGTTTAATGGATGAAAAATATAGATTTTTAACCCATATCTATTCAGTCGTTTTGAAATTAAAGCACAAATCCCACATCTCAAAAATTCTAACATCAATATCAATTTAGTGTGACGGATTTGTAGCTAAAAGGTCAACGAGAATAAGTTTTTAAAATTCGGCTGTTATAGCTACCACTTTTGGGTATACTGTCAGTGCTTAAAATCTCTACAGTGGCAATCCAAAAATAGTCAGTAAAAAGCACATAAAAATAATACCACTGTGATTGTGTTTTCAACGGGTATGTGTATATGTTTAATATTTTACGCAAACAAATGCAATCCCGAATAATCCCTCCCAAGTAAATATTACTTAGCCTTTTATCTTAACCTGGTCAGAAAGGCCAAGAGCTCAAATGGATTTGTCTAAGTTTTTGTATTGCTTTCATCAAGTGTTAGTTGCTTTGTGGACATTTACGGTCAACTTGTGTAAATTTATATCCCAATAATGTGTACGTTAACACATCCTTGCCTGTGTAATACTGAAACTTTTATTTTTAGATTTTATTACGACTTTTTTCAATTTACAAACTTATAAGTGTTTGGTTTCACGTGTGAGTATTATTTTTTCACAGATAAATAGAGAACGCAACTGTTTTATCTTGTGCGTTCAGTATTGAAATATTGGTCATGTGTTGTATTTTTATCATTGCAGCCTAGGGAAGCCAACACTCTCATGAAAATTTATTTGTGATGTGTGTTTATTATGTTTCTCGTTCGATTTCCGTGTCTGTGTTTACTCATTCCATCCTGTAGCATTCTATTATAGTAAACATTCGCTTTTATGTTTGGTGTTTTTATATATGTGTGGTGAACTTGTATGGAAAAGCATAAAGAGTAATGCAAGATTCTTGTGAGGCGCGCGAATAAGAAATTCAACCAAAACTTGGGATACCATAATCTCCAGATAGTCTCAGTTTGATTTGAAGATTTAACCGATTTTTGATTTTTTGAATATTAACACCATAATCAACTAGAATATATTGTGTTAGTTTCTATAAAATTTAGATCTAAAACATAGACGAATATATAATCAATATTTTGCTGTCAACTTTGAAAAAAGTTTAACAATGTATAATTTCCACTCTGCCAATCTTAATGTAAGCATCTTTACTAACTTAGTTTTGCCATAAAACCTGTTACAAAATTTAGTTTTATGCATTAGAAATCTTGTAACAGATTTTATAGCAATACATGGATGAGCACAAATTCAAAGATTATGTGAAAAATTTAAACAACCCAGTTGTTGGGTTTTTTATTTTTATCTTGTACAAAAAACCTGTTTCTTTTACGAAATTTGGTGTAAACTTACATGTACTAAAATATATTTTGCTCTCTTTATATTGACTTTATATCGAAAGCTCTAACAATCAATCAAAATTTAATTTTATTAAGTATGTAGGCTTTATATTTGTGTAATATCTGCTTTCTGATAATGTAAAAAATATATACACAGTGAAATTTTCTAATACGGACAGTTTTTATAATCGGATAGCTCCCATAACTCGACAAATTTCATATTGTATTTTTTGATACAAAACCAAATCATATAACCGACATTGACTTTATTCAGTAGAAATATAGTTATGATTGCAGGCACACGATTGTGCTTTGCCTTCAACTGTCCGCGAAAGCATACACAGAAATTCTATTAAAAAACAGTTTTTTTTCTCTAGGAACATGAATATATCGATCAGATCAACATCGAGACTTATTCGATATCCAGATGAGAAACGCTGTTTAATAATCAAAACAACAAAAACGACGCTAAGATTTTCTAAAGACACAAAACATGCTACTCCAAGGGTTGAAAGTGGTCATCACATAGCTGAGTCATTTTTTCATTGAAAGTCTCCTGTAAAGGCGTTACATCTTCTCACTTTTGATAAAATTGGGTTAAAATTGGGGCAGAATTGTATCAGTAGGGAGTTTTTAAAGCCAGGGTAAAGCAGTTAAGTAATATTCTTTTCGATTTAGAGCATTAGAACTTCAAGCAAAATGTTGCTTCAGCACGCAATGCAAAAGCCACTCAAAAGTGGTTTAAAAGAAATATTCCTGGTCTCATTGCTGTAGATAATTGGCTGTCTGGAAGTCCAGATAAGAATCTATTGGCCAATGTTTTGAAAAGAGTTTGAGAGGCATATATATAGAACCTTTGATTAGAGCACCTTTGTCAATACCTAGGGAAACATTTCGAATAATAATAAAAAAAACTAAATTACAAAGTGTTCGATATAATGCGAAAATTGTTTGAAAAAAGTTGCCATATCTTTGAAAAATTAAAGCTAACACTAAAAATAGAATATTATTGAAACGGAAAGGGAATAAACAACTATAAATAATTTTAATCAAAAAATTTTCAAGCCAAAGGAAAATCAGTATTTGCATAATTTTATAATTTATATCATGTCAAATATTATAGAATAGGTAGCAAAAAGAAACTATTTGAACGAGGTGTTAAATTAAAGTTGCCATATGTCTAAGGGCTTAGTAACTTTACTATTTCCAGAA
Source organism: Bactrocera latifrons (assembly GCF_001853355.1). Taxonomy (NCBI): domain Eukaryota; kingdom Metazoa; phylum Arthropoda; class Insecta; order Diptera; family Tephritidae; genus Bactrocera; species Bactrocera latifrons. The sequence goes on from NW_017535075.1 coordinate 170,153, forward strand.
TTTTGAATATAATATATAAAATATGTGCACATTCTTCTACTCTGAAAATACTTTGTTGTTGATTTCCTCTAAAAGTTTTACAACAAGTCGAAAGTGCCTTTGACGTTTACACTAACCAGTCATGGCAAAAATTAAATATACTCACATAATAATTGGATATGGAATATAAAAGTGTAATAAATTCATAGTGAATTTTATTCAGGTATTGCTGCTTTAATAGGAATATTTTGTGGCAATAGTAAGTAGATCTCAAATTTAGTGAACAATTTATTGGTGAAATGAAAGCGTTTATTACCACAAATATATATTTGCCATTTATAGGTATTTTGTGGTATTTTTGCGTTGCGTAAGCTAATGGACTTTCGCAGTTTTTAAATATCATAGACACAGAAGTTTATTATGATTATATTAAACTTTTATAGTTTGTTGTTAGAACGCCTACAAAAACTAGTTTTTATTTATAATAGACCACAAATTGTTTATATATTATTTGTAGATATTATTGCCTAGTGCATTAACATGTTTATGATATTGTTTTATAAAGTTGTAAGTTTGTAAATTATTTATTTTAAGAAGTAATAAATTTCTCAGCATTTTGTTTATTTTTGACTTGTTTACATTGCTCAAATATAAACTTAAGTTTAATTACTACAAAATGCAAAGCGCCTTTAAGTAACAAAAAAAAAAAATAAAAATAATAAT
>NW_017535075.1:171259-187613 GCF_001853355.1 Bactrocera latifrons
AAACCGAAAACCTATAAAGTGTCATAACTAAGCCATAAATAAAGATATTAAAATGAAATTTGGCACAAAGGATCGCATTAGCGAGGGGCATATTTGGACGTCATTTTTTTGGAAAAGTGGGCGTGGCCCCGCCCCCTACTAAGTTTTTTGTACATATCTCGGAAGCTACTATAGCTATGTCAACCAAACTCTATCTCATCAGATAATAACCACGCCCACCTCCCATACAAAGGTTATGTTGAAAATCACTAAAAGTGCGTTAACCGACTAACAAAAAAACGTCATTCAGGGTTTTTTTTTTAAATTGAAAATGGGCGTGGCGTCGCCCACTTATGGACCAAAAACCATATCTCAGGAAGTACTCGACCGATTTCAATGAAATTCGGTGCATAATAGTTTCTTAGCACCCTGATGAAATGTACGAAATATAGGTGAAATCTATCGCTAATCGCTATTTTGAATTCCATCTATTGCCTTCTCTGTATAATATATCCATTAGGAAAAAATGATGATAGCGGAATAAAACTTTACACAAATACGGTATTTGATGCGAGAGTATAAAATGTTCGGTGACACCCGAACTTAGCCCTTCCTTACTTGTTTGTTTTGCCTATGTGGTATATAAAAAACACATATTTTTAAGAATATACATTTCTCGAAATTTTATCTTGATTCGGCAAATGGTTTGGGAGATATGAGCGCATTTGTAAGAATTTTTTAGCTTGGTGTAATCAGCTCCCAAAACAAGCAACGCAATTTGCTCTGCTGTTTTCTAAGTCGGTGAGGAGAATTTCTTCAAAATAAATTAAACTTTACTCCCAAGATCATATGATAGGGTCTTAATGGAACTGGGGTCAAAATCGGACCCAAAACAAGCAACGCAATTTGCTCTACTGTTTTCTAAGTCGGTGAGGAGAATTTCTTCAAAATAAATTAAACTTTACTCCCAAGATCATATGATAGGGTCTTAATGGAACTCGGACGATGGGCGTGGCACCGCCCACTTTCAGGTGAAAGCACATATCTCGAGACCAGCTCGATCGATTTAAACCAAATTCGGTATGTGAAATTCCGCTGACATTGTTATCATACTATGTGAAAATGGGCGGACTAAATCTGACTATAGCCGCAACTACTTTCCGCATAACGCAATGAAAAATTCCATTTGATTCTTTCACATTCCAGTGTACAAATTATGAAGCAATTAAAATAACGCGATAAAACTTTCAATGAATGCCACCTCATAGCCAAAAAACTTATGGTACCAAATATGTGCCCCCCGAAAATTACTTTTAACCGAAAATATCAGTTAATGTATGGGTTTCACAATTGAAATTCGGAGACAATCCTTTCCTGACAATGGTATGTCTGTGTATCAAAAATGGATTGAATCGGGTCAATACTTCTCTGAGCCCCCATATACTTAATATAAAGATTTTCGAACTTCCGGGTGCCTTTATACTGCATGTATCGGCTAATACGTCAGTCATTGCAATGAAAATCAGCTAGCGTGTTTTACTCATAAGCGTATTTATGAGCCTAAAATAGATTAAATTGTGCGAAAACTTGACCAAGCCCCCATATATGTAACTATGTACAAATATGTCAGAATTTTCGAACATTCGCTTCACGCCACCTTAATGAAACCAGGACGATTGAGTTAGTATGTGGCGTGATAATAGTTAATAGATAAAATTTGGTCGAACTACCCAACTCCCATATACTACATACTTGTATAACAATTTTCGTTTTCTAACAAACTTAGCCCTTCCTTACTTTTAGATAATAATATCGATTTTAAGTCCCTCTACAGTGTAATTTTTTCACAAAATCGACATTTTGAGAAAGCCGCCATTTTGTCAAAAATCTAAATTTTGACCAGTCCTCCGTTCATTTCCCGTATGCTTTTATATATTATTAATCACAATCCTCACCACTAGACATTTTTTCTCGGAACTAATTACCGGCACACACAGCTTTTCATCAAGTAAATTTTCGACAAAACCTATATGTGACCTGGTCTACGGAAAGGGGGCTTAGATGTCAAAAAACCAATTTTCACTTTTTAGTTGATTCGGATGGAAGATGAGATGCTTTTTCACGTGATAGAATCCAAAAAGTCATAACTTGTTTGAAAGTTCCCTAAAAATCTCTAAACAATTGTTCCGCGTACTCTCGATCATTTCCCGTGGTATCATTGTATGACATTTATTATTACAACAATCTTTTGACAGAAATTTTGTTACCAGCTCCTCCTCCTTTACTTCAACAACAGACAGGTCAATCTTAACAAAAGTTTGTTCGGTATCATCTTCTGCCTGCGATACACATACTTCGTCTTCATCATAATCGCTCTCTTTATTGTTTTCATCATCCTTTTCATGGAAATATTGTCCGTATACGGCACTGAACTCCTCATCAACACTCATGTTTCATTTCATGCGAAATGCGAAGACGATAATCAACAGAAACACTTACAAAAATGTGATAACAGAACATCCGGAAAGAGAGACGAATGAAAACAAGGCAACAGCAGCTGCGCGGTATTAGAGTAAATGTCACTTCTTCAGTGTTACTTTTTTAAATGTTCCACACCAGCAACTTACACGATGAACTATAATAATATTTCGACCAAAAACAACACTTACTGGACGTCCTTGAAGCCTCTGGAAAGGAGAACAATTAATGAGATAACGAGAAACTGCCGAAACGAGTTGCAGCTGTTTCCCAGAAAATTAGTTTTCGCACGTTAGCTCCCTTTTCTTAGACCAGGTCACATATATGTCAGGACATTTTTAGAAATACAGTTGAACTTCCATAACTTGATGTTTTACATAACTCGAGCTTTGAATTGGCAATGGAAGTCGAAGTCTCGCTAACTCGAGGGTTTTTTGTGGATTATGGTGATTCGAGTTAGGGGGTTCATAAACTGCATACATTTTCAAGTCTTTCAAGGTGCAAAGAAATATATTTAAATCAAAAATATATTTATATTGAGTAACGCGGCAAGTCTTTCTATCACCACGTTTTTCTGCACGGCTTCGAACTATAAACAATTTTAACCAATCCATGATACGTACTTTTGCACTTACTACATATTTTCACTCTAAATTTCTTTGACATAGAATTTAAATGTGATAAGCTAATTATTTATGCGCACCGCAGACATTTTGAACCTCAGTCAGATAGACGGCATAACACAGAGCTTTTGTTTGCTTTAGTTGCTAATACGCCAAATTCGAACTAATTGCTAAGCGAATAAAACTTCGGGAATTTCTACATATATTATATTTACACAAACATGTTCAAATATAGCTGTGATAGCGTGTTGCTCCCTAAGGGTTAAAAGGTGCTAGTTCTAAAGCGGATGACTGATAATAACGACAAATAATAAATTGGTGAACCAGCTGTTTGGTCAGTAAATTTGGGCGTGGTGTGAGAATTGTGTGTTAGAATATAACTGTACTATATATAGCTATGTTGAGAATGAGACATGGTCGGACATTAGTAACAAAACTTTCTTTCGAACTCGATTAGTGATTTAAAAAGTCTAAACACTGAGTTAGCTTCGAAATACTTTGAAAGATGTCTGATGGACAGCTGCGAAGTGGACACAAGTGAAAAAATTTGTAATAAACTGACATGTTTGACATGTCTGATTTCACCAAATACACCTAATGCTTTGTTCCACTCCAAAAAAAAAAAAAAAAAAAAAAAAATTCACCATTTTCAACGATTTCGTCCACGAATTACATTCCAATCGAATTGAACTATTTTTCACGGTAAAAATGGAAAAAAACATTTCGTCGCGGCTTAAGCAATCGCAGAATGTAAATGGATCGGGACTGATCACATTTGATGAGAAAACAGTGGTAAAGTAGTACAAATTCGTAAAAAGAGAGAGAAGAAATTAATCAATGTCTTTGGATCTTTTTTACAAAGATTCGTTTTTTAATAGAAAATGAAATGTCAGTTTATCCATATGTCGAATTATTCCCATTTGAACATGAAAACCGATAAAAGAGTTTTCTAAAGCCAATGCCAATTTTTAAATAATTTGCCAATAAAAATAAATAGCAGCCCTCGTAAATGAAATAAAAATAAACCTAGTCGTGTATTTTTCATCATTCTGCCTTATTGGTAGAGTTACTGTTATCGAAGCTAAATCTCTAATAAAAACTTAAAATAATCCCTATTGGAGGGAGGGTTTGATGTTTATACTATATAAATGCTTCTGTCAGGAAATTCGTTTGTTTATAGGGCTTTTATAATAAATCGCTTGAAAAAAACCTAGAGCTAATTTTTAGATTCATGGGATAGAAATATAAGGAGGAGTCGTTATATTTATAAGAAAAGGTGTTTTATTCAGGAAATGATTGTTAATCTTCCTTTAAAGTAGAATTACTCTTACCAAAAAGTAAGGCCGTAATGAAAGCACAAATGAAAGCTTTAAGTCATCGCAAAGCTCATATTTTGACTACTAAAAATATTGGAACACTTATTGTACAATCAAATATTGCATTGAGGTCATTTTGAAGGGTTAAAATATATATTTTTTTGTAGCCTTGAGCAAATTTATAGATTCCAGCCAATGAAAGTCTAGGTCATCACAGAGCTCATATTATATAATTAAATATTGCAATAATATCACATGGAAGGGTCAAAAGTTGCTTTTGTCGTGTATAGATATAAAAAAAAGAGCATTGCATTTTTTCGGTATTTAAAATACCAAACGTTTAGTGCCTAGTTATTGTAAGGTATTTTCCTTTTAATGTGACGTCTTTTATTTTTGGCGTAAAAACTGAAAACTGTATACTGAAAACTGACAGAATGTCTTAAAATAAGTTTTGATTTGTACAATTTCCGAAAATGTAAAGACATATAACCTGTAATCTGTCTGTGTATATTGAAAGAATGCTTCATTCTCCTGGAATTAAAACCATATGCGGAATGAAATTTCTAACAGATAGATGACCTTCAAAATATAATATTAAGCTTTCAAGCAAACTTTCGAACAAACTTTCGAACATTATACCATATTATTATATTAAGTAGTCAGTAGTCCCACAGTTTTTGAGGTATTGATTTGAAAATTTGCACAAATTCTTTTTTCCCTTAGCAGAACCTCTTTTGTTGCGATCGTCGATATGCTGCCACCAGCGGACCCATCGAAAATAAGTCCTTCTATGAAAACGTTTTATTTGACATTTAATCTTCTCGAAATTGGCTATAGATTATTCATTGAAGTAGCACCACAATCGCCGAACATATTGTTCAGATCGGAACACTATAACATATTGCTGCCATACAAACTTACCGATCGAAATTAGGTTACAGATATTTGTATACCCTTTTATGCTATAAGAAATGCAACTGTGAAGGCTTCGCTGCAGTCGACTTCAATTATTTTTCTTATTTTCTTGTTTTCCCATACTTTTAACAAAAAGTCAATGAAAACCAATGCCAAATTGTGAATTCAAACTCATTTAAGTTACACATTTGTAAACCAAAATCTGAAAATTCAGTAAATCTAGCCAAATTTTGTGCCCAACACACTTCACTTCTTAACGTGCTGATTTTGCGCACACACTTCCTAAGTTTCCACATGCTGCACATATAAAACTACGTGTTGACAGCGCGGCAGACACCAGTGGCCACTGGCGGCGACACCTTGAACCTCATACAAAACCAAACGGTCGCTGAACCAATTAAGTGCCGCTTTAGTGAGCATTCGAGTGTAGACCACAGCAGGCTCACTGCGCAGGCAGCGAATCAAACACCAACACGCACACATATGTATAATAGTAGTTGCACTTACCGCAGCATAAGTGTGTATTTGCTATTTTTTGTCGCTTTTTTGCGCGCCAAAATGATCAGCGCCAATAAATTGCCAATAACGCCGAGCAGCAGCACAATGCCGCTGAACAAGAAGCGGCGCCGATTGTGATAGAGCGCCAACGGTTGAGCCACAATGCTCGGTACTGCAGTCGAGCTGACATTCCAAGCGAAATCATCGGCCGTCGTCGCCGCCGCCGCCCCGCTATCGAGTGAGATCAAAGATAGAACGCTGGTGTTCGCCATAACGGTTATTTGTATTAGTTATATTATCTACTATTATTATTATTATGTGTTGTTATTGTTTTCGTTAACAATTTTTTGTTTGTTTTATATTTGTATCGTTTTTGCTTTCTTTTTATAATTGTTGTATTTTTTATAACTGGTTTTTATTATTGCACTTGCTTGTTTGACAAAAATGCGTCGCGAAAGCAGATGTGTCTGTTCTCAGCCGGGCGTATACTTAATATATAGTTTGTTCTCACTTAAATATCTCATTAAATATGTACGTACATAAATCGTTGTTGTCGTTATTTTTGTTTTTTATGACAACAACAACAAAGTATAGTGAAGCAAAGCACAAAACGTTCAACTGCGATGAACGATCACCTTTGCGCTGCCGGTGAAAATTGTAATTCACAACCACTTAATTGTTGTTGGTGTTGTTAAATATATTTTTTGCGTTTTTCTGCAACTTGAGTTTATTTTTCTACATTTAAAATTTTAATTTCTTTTTTTATTTTTTTCAAGATTTTACAAATTTTGATTTTCTTGTTTCTTTTTTTGTTTTTGTAAATACATTAGTTGTGGTTATTGCTATTGCGCATAAAAAATTCAAATCCACTTAAATGCCAAATAGCTTAAAAATAATTTATTGGCTGCTTTATCGAAGTGGCGTTGCACTGGTGGAAGCTGCCGGTGCAGCATTGGTGCAAGCAAAAGTAAACAAGTTTCGCATTACTTTTCTGCTGCGTTTGAGTTGTTTTTAATTAAAATAAAAGCATTTTGCGCCAATTGCACAAAATTATTTTTTACACTGATTTGTGATATGCTTATAAAAGCAGTCCAATTAAAATTTTCGATTGCGAAAAAAATTTAAATTTTCGCCAATAATTTTTTTTTTTTTTAATTTGCGTCAAAAAAATATTTTATTTAAATTTTCACCAAATTTTTTTTCCCATTAATTTTTGTTTTCAATTTTCGCCAATAAATTTTTTCCAATTTTCGCAAATTTTTTTTTTTTTTTTTGAATTTTCGCCAATTGAGAATTTTCAATAATAACTATTTCTTTCAATTAAAATTTTTATGTTCTCAAAAAATATATTTTTTTTTTCGCAGCAAAAGTCAACTTTGCATAAATACGCGTCGAATAATCGATTACTCGTTGTAAACAATTCACTTGTACAGCTGTTTTTTGCGCACTTGAAATTTTTTACATCCAATCGTTAGCGCGGCTCGTGGCATACTGTCCGAGCGTGTGCCACTGGAATGCCTTAACTGCCGGTAGCGGTAAGCATAAAAGCTGCTGGAGCTAATGCGATTGCATGAGTCCGACACCGACGCCGGCCGACAGCAACAGCGCTAACAGCAACGCTGAACGCGAACGCAACGCCAATGTGGCGCAGTCACTTGATGCCGAAGTGTTCAAACGAAGCTCAGCCAGCTGTGATAACGATTACGAGCGCGTGTTTGCGTAGCGAAGTTGCTGCGTAGCATGATAGCGCGCGTGGCGACGTTGGCGTCGACGTCGACTTCCATAGTAGTATTTATATATTTTTGTATTTCAATTAAGGTAGAATGCTTTCATGTTATTATTATACTTTTTTCCTGGATTGACAAAATATTTTTTTTACCATCAAAACCAAAAAAAAAAAAAAAAAAAAAAAAAAATTGAAAGACGAGTTTGTTCGACATTTTTTTAAATTGAAAGACGAGTTTGTTCGACATTTTTTTAAATGGAATCAGGGCTACGTAATGTAAGTATTTGAGAGGCACAAAGTTTTCAGTGAAGATATTGAAGTCACTAAAAACTTGCCTTCGACATCTTGTAAAGTTGATAACATTCGCAGCATGACTGAATTTTTGTTTAAACACGAAATGAAAGTCATCCCCACAGATTCGCTCCCTGTGTAGTTTTTCTGTTGTCGGAACTGAAATATTCACACGGGGAACGCGGCATTAGTTTATTGAAGTCATAAGTAGTCAATCGCTGAAGGTACTGAAGGCTTTCTGAACCAAGGTTTATAACAAGTGTATGGAAAGTTGGAGTAATCGTTGGTCGCTTTTATTGGCGATTATAAAGATTTTCATTGAAATACGTAAAAATGAAGTTTTTTTGTCCCAGTCAAATTTGAACAGATGGTACTTTGCTATTTATAGTTCTTACATAATTGGCTTTGAAATTCAAGAATGTTACATTTTTCGTTTTTGTTTTGCTCGTTTTGCTTTCATTCACCATCAAATTAGTATTTTAGTTATTAGGAAAAATTGAACTAAGGCCCAACAAATTTAACATGAATGATTTAATTTATCAATATTAGGTAAAGAGAAGGTACTTGTCTGAATTCCCAATTTAGTATCACATATGAATTGATATTTACTTTGAAAGACGGACAATTATTTCTTTTTATTATCTGAACATTAGTGTCAACAACTTCATACCAATCCCATGAAAGTTAGCACAGAATGAGGAAAATACGATTTTGTTTTAGATTAAGTAGATCGTATTTTATTTCATAATCTTAAAGTAACGTTATCAAAAAAAATATTTTTCTCACCGGTAAATATTTCTTTATAAACAATTAAGGCCGAAATTTTGTTCAAAAAAATTTTAGAAACCGCTATTTTGTCAAAATGTTTTATTTTGCTTATTCCTTCTATTAGTTACTAGATTTAACAATACTCTAACGAATTAGGTTTATTTTCTTAATTTCAGAGGATCCAGTACGGAGATATGGTGGTCATCGCAAAACGTGTTTTTTTTCGAGAATAGCTTCCGGAGTTCAGCTGTAGCTCCTTTGAAAATAAATATTTTGTCTAATACAAAGTCTTAAAATACAGTTAAAATATACCATAATATCTGCACAAATTTTTGGATCTACAAGGCATCAATAAATTCTGGAAGACTTGCTTTTTTCGGTCTTCTAACTGTATATAACCCATTAAGCCTACTTAATGAAAAGGTGTTCTTGGTCCATACTTTCCTAGTGGGGATCACATAGGATACATATGTTTATATTTGCACAGTTATTTGAATAAATCACTAGTTCTCATTGCTTCGTGCATAAATTTTGACAGCCTTCAGCTTTTTATGAGTGTCCAATTTGTCGCTCCTTATGTAGGCACACAGTAAAAGGATAGTTTTGCCAAACAAGCGGCTGACAAAAGAGCAGAAATCGACAAAAAAAAAAATGTGCAGAGAAAAGGCCGGCCGGCAAATTTGTGGGCTCACTCATTTGTACTACGACTACATATGTTTTTATAGAGAGGTGGATGTATGAGTAGGCGCACAGTCACCGCCAAAAGCAGTGGTATATATATATATACACATTTATGTATATATGTATATATACATATATACGAGTATATAGAAGCGTTTGCAATCATTGATATGCGTCAGTATTTACAATAAAAGTGCGGCAGCTTTCATTCATATGAAAGCTCACAAACATCCACAAATATACGAGTAACATACATGTATATAAGTAGATATATATAGATATTTCTGTCAAATTTGCTTATGCCTGTGTGTAAGTATAAGCGTTTATCTAAATTTCATTTGATATTTGAGCCCGTTTTTGTTTTCACAGCGTGTGCCATGGCTGCGTGTAACCCGTTTCGAACCCTTGTCAACGTTGACCCCGTTAACTCTAGTTAATATGTGGTGAAGGTTTATTGGTCCCTTTTTTTCCTCTCGACTTTTTGCTGTCACTGCTGCAGTTGATTGTTTGCTAAGAAGAAGCTAATTAATTGAAATTGTTCTAGAAGTGCAAATAAACAGTTTTATGCTTACAAATACCATATATATACTCCTATGGGTGTGGGGGTTAAATTATGATAAGTTAGGTTTTTCGTGGACGGGGGGTTTTAAAATGAAATTCAAAAGCAATGCTTAATACGATTAAGTTCGTCAGTAAGGGTATTTTATTATACCGGGAAGAAGGAAACATCGTAAACTCTATAAAGTATATATATATAGTAAATGATTCTGGTGAGAGGTAAGTCGATTTAGCCAGTATCCATCTGTTCGTTCGACTATTCGTCTATATATAAACGAACTAGCCCCACAGTTTTTTACATAACGGTGAAATTTTGTACCCGGCCTCTCCCAAAGAAGCTGCTCGCTTGTCAGAACCGCCGATGTCGGACCACTTTAGCAACTAGCTCCTATAAAAACTGTCTCCTGAGCCAGCACAAGAATTATAACGGTTCGTCATTAAGGGGTTTCAAAAAATAAATTTTTTTATTGTCTTATTAAATTGTACAACACCTACACCAGAATATTGTCCGAGGTTTCGGAGATACTGCCTTGAGAACTTGGGCACTCGAGGCTATCTAGGCTAAGTGCGCCGTCTTTATACGTGTCTTTCCCGAAACTGTGAAGAACTGTTTCAAGTCGTTTGACAAGATTTCTCGAGAACTAAAAAATCGAATATCATGAAATTTTATGCAGATGTTTGAGATACAATCCTCTAAGACTTGGACGAAGGTTTTATTTTTTTTTGATTACAATATGAAAAAAAAAATGTCTGCCAAATATTTAAGTTTCTTTTATTTTATTTTTTTTATTTAATTATTTTTCTTTCTTCCGAGTTCTAAGTTAAGATTTTAACTAAAAAACGTATTTTTCACTTTAGAGTTATCTTTCCAGGTCCCTCTCCAGCTGGTCGTTCCAACAGAGTGGAGGTCTTCCTCTCTTTCTGCTTCCCCCGTCCTGTACTGCGTCGAGTACTTTCAGAGCTGGAGTGTTTTCATCTACACTATGCCAATGTCCTCGTATATCTCGCACATAAATCAGCCATAATCTTCCGCAGAACCTTTCTCTCGAAAACTCTTCGTCGACGCAGCAGATGTTGTCTTCGTCCATACCTCTGCACCATATATAGTAGTGACTTGTAGAATTTGGTCTTTGTTCGTCGAAAAAGGACTTTACTTCTCAATTGCCTACTTAGGCCGAAGGCTGATACCTGTTGGCCAGAGTTATTCTGCGTTGGATTTCGAGGCGGACGTTGTTGTTGGTTTTAATGCTGGTACCAAGATAGATGAAATTACCTACAACTTCGAAGTTATGACTATGAACAGTGATGTGTTAGCTAAGTCTAGAGTGTGACCATTGTTTGTTTGATGACAGGAGATATTTTGTCTTGACTTCGTTCATTACCAGACGTTTCTTTATTGAGTCTGGAGAAAGCAGAACTAATGGCGCAGTTGTTAGGGTCAATGATACTGATGTAATCGATATACGTCCTCGGTGTACGCCAGCAATTGTACATGAATTAGTCCGGGTCAAATTTGATCAGGCGAAAAATCAATGCCCAATTATACTACGAGGAGCGTGACTCTGCATGAGCACAATAGTTTCACCAAATTCAACCTAGTATCGACAAATGCCTTAATATTTTCAGCAATTATCAAATCGTTGTGATCAACACAGTAGTAGTGTAAGACGAAGACTTTGCGACGTTTTCTTAGTAATTGGAGTAGAGAGAATTTAAAGGATTCGAGAGTTCAAGCACGGTTATATCTAAAAGGCTTGCTCTGGAGAAGTTAACAATGAAACTGATAAATAAGTAATAACAACCGTTTTTTAAAAATGAGTTAACAAATTACTTTTCGAATACAGCTTGTACCTATATGAAGATCGCATTTAGAATTAGAACTCTCCTGTCTGTGTATTAATTAGGGTGGTTTTTTTTTTGTCTTTTTGTTTTTTTTGGAAATATTAATTTTTTTCGGTCCCATCATGAAATTCCTTGGAAATACCCTAAAATAAATTCCCTGAAAAAGTGAGCCCTTAATATTAATATTAAGGACTGGACCAAGGCATGTAAAAATTTTCCATTGAAAAAACACGACAATGATTTTTTATCTTTAAATTTCTATAGCTCAGAGGAGATTTTATGGCATCGCTTTGACTTTAGACACATATTCCTCAGAGTTGAACACTCTACAAAAGTGCTCATTGTGACACAGTCGAAACTCACACCGGCGAGGTAATACGTGGTTCTCAACCTGATTTTTCCACGAAACTCACATTTTTTTGTATATATCTCGCAAATGACAAGAGCTATAGAAAAAATGAACACTCCAAACTTGTAGGAAATATTATTTGCAATAAAAAGGTTCGGGGTCAAAATCGCTATCATTAATACATCTCGAGATATTCGGCTTTTTAAGCAAGGCTTTATAGAATTTTCGTAGATGGTATGTAATAAAAAAGCTATGAAAATTCCATTTCCAAGGAAATTTCATTTTTATAACTTTTGTTACATGGAAATCGGTCACTCAAATGCGGACCACAAAATCCTATCTAGCGACTCCACAAAGCTGTAATTTTCCACCGGAAGTCGTTAGCACGATTTTAAGCAGCTCTGGGGCAACGCATATACAATTAAAATCGATTGCTCAATAATTGTTTTTTTTTTTTTGCATTTTTTCGATTGCTTTCCGCGCTTACAAAATGAAGTGACTAATCATCGCATCGAAATATATTGAATTGCATTCCTTAAATGACATCAAAAAATATTTTCATTTCAGCTGCATTAAATGTAATTTATATTTATACTCCCGCAACATGTAGCTACGAAACATAATTGTTTAGTTCAACTAAAGGTTGTCTATAATAGATATAACTAGACTAAACGTGATCAAAAAGTGAGACGAATTTTTTTATGAAATATAAATTTTTTTATTTTTTCTTCCAAACCAATTTCATACTCCGGCACCGGGTGAAAGGCACCTTAACCAACGCTTTTTCCAATCTTCGAATCAATCGGAATAGACTTTAACCGGTATGGCCTTCAAGACCGTCTTTGATTCGGTTTTTATCACCTGAATCGTGTCAAAACGACAAAGGTTAATGCTATACTCTCGAATCTACCTCTTGCTCACATGTTTTATACAGTATGTCTTCCGGCATCCCAGCGAGCTTAGCTCCCCCTTAGTTGATTTGAATTAATTGCAGTGATTGAGTGAACAATGCGATTCAACAAACAATATTATTGTTCGATGGCAGCAATTGACATGTGCATACGCACTTCGATAGAAGTCCACAAAATATCGGTATGTATGTAGGTGGGAGTAGTTATGAATTTGCCTGCTGCACGCATTGCCTCAGTGGAAATATGCTGATCATTTTGAAAGCAAACGATAAATGCTTGTTCCATTTCAGGCAAATTGATTTTAATGGAAAAATATTCGCCATAAATGCGTAGAGCATAATGCAACTGCAGTAAGAGACTTAGATGACCTTGAAATGTTGCAAATGAGCAGAAGAATGCAATGCTGAAAACAAAAGACGTTTGAGAAAAATGTATTGACATTATAATCAGCGACAAATGGGGAGAAAATTTGCTTTGAGTATATCTAAGTAGGACAAGGCTGCCGTCATTTTAGGAGTTTTTTTGTTTTTAACTTGGAATTTGTTTGAGGTATAGTTTGAATATAGTAAAAGATTTCATCAGGAAATTTTTAATAAAATAAAACAAAACTCTGCGTATTGTTGGCAATATAAGGTTAACTAGGCTCAAAGTGAGGTAAGATAAGACAAGTAAGATAATTTTCAGAGGGCGCAGTTTATACGACTATATGCCCGAAATAATCCGGAAAAACGAAATAATATAGAATTTTCGAAAGCAAGTGGACAAAATACCTATTACTTTATCAAAATTCCTCTAATAAAATACCTTATACATCAAGACTTAATCGAAAAAGTTTAAAAAATGTATGCACAACTTTTTTACCTCAAAATCGATATGATGAGTAAAATTCGAAATTAAATTTCGAAAACTCTTTACTATCGTTAAAAACTGCTAAGGAAACAAAGTATTTTGGCTTCTAAAGTATTTTGGTTTGGACAACGCCGAAAGTGCTAATTTCAAATGGCACAGTTTATTTTAAACAATAGAGATCGATTTTACATCCACAGCCATTTAATTATAAAATAGTAGTTTCTGAAAAAAGCACGGAACTTATAATGAAGCACATGTGTAAGTATCTGCAGAAATTTAATGACACTTTAACTAAATGCTCCAGTTTAAGGGGGTTTGAGACTGCGAACAAATATTCTTTAGTATTAGCATGTGCGCCTAATTGTAGGCAATTCTTTTTTATTTTCTTGCCAACTTAAAATAGTCAATAGAAAGGTCATGGGATCAGCTGATTTAGAAGCTTCAAAAAATCGATTTTTTTTTTGCTTAAATCTCCTTAAAATACGTCCTCAAAGTTTTATATGAGAATTCGAAATGTTTTCGAAGCTAAAAGGAAAATAGTGACCGAGCGTCTAGCGGACATATGAGTGATTGTGCAGAAAGCGAAAACTTTGACGCTCTCGGATTTCCATTTTTTCATTCTTCTGATTTTTTCAAATTCTCGGGCAAGATAGGAAAAAAAGTAAACGTCTTATCGAAACGAATCAAAATGCGTTGTATTTGGAATTAAATTCTCTTCAAGGTGAACCTAAAATACCTTAAGAAAGTTTACATTAATCCGGTTTTTAAACGATTTAAAGTAAATTTTTTTAAATGCATTTTTTCAATCTATTGAACATTTTTGATTTTTGCACGTTTTGTTGAGTTTTTTACTTTTTGTTGAATTTTCTTGGTTCACCTAGGAATTACACTATTGAAAATTAAAAATTTCTTTTGGTTTTTTCTTTCAAATGAAAATTGCGATCTGCATCTTGCCTGCCACACGGAAATTAAACACTCGGTGCCTCCGTAAATTTCTTCAAACATGAAGAATGTCTAATGTATAATAATAAAAAAATTTGAGAACACTCTTCAAATATATAAGAATAAATCTTAAAAGTTTCATTTCAATCAGACATTTCTTCCCTTTTCAAAAAAATCCTTGAAAATATAGATTTTTTAAAGCCTCTAAAGCAGGCTCCCCCCTTAAGGTATACATTTTCTTCAAAATTTTAATATTGAAATAATTTTTTATCTAAAATCAAAAGTTGATAAAATTAATAGTACACTGGTTAACCTGTTGCGGCGAAATAGATTTTTCTTCCTGTGTACAATTATCAAAAATACATTTTTGTAGGCATAACAGTGTTTATATTAGATTGTTTAAGCAACTGCGTTAATATTATTTATACATTATATGTATACGTTAGAGCGTTTTTTTTTTTTATAAGCTCTCGTATGCCGGAATTGTTCCGTTTATCATTCTGATCAACTTCGCCTAAGAGACTATGGGTCTAAAACCGGTTTCGAGTCAGCGATTTTAAAGACAAAGTTTAAAAAAAGTGATGTGATATAGTTGTGTGAACTGAAGATCTGTATTGAAACATCAAAATACATCTACGTAACTAATTTCATTCTTATATCTTAAAAACTAACGAACAATAATCAATCAACTTGTAATCCTAAAAAATCGCTGGCTCGAAACCGGTTTTAAGACCAAATTCTCTCAGTCAAAGTTGTTCAGAATGATCGAAAGTTTCAGCGTTTGCGATTTTACGGACTTTTTGCTCCCTGTAAATTGATTCGCTCTAGTGCACGTTTATGTATACATAACCCATGGCGTATACGTAATGTTAAATGTGCCCAATTATAATATTATGTAAATTACTTATACGCCCCGGCAGCATATCGACATTAATAAGCATATTGGCACATATGATTTTTATTGGGGGTGTATGTCTTCACATAACTGTAAAATTAAATTTTATATTTTCGCAGATTAAATGTTTAAAGATTAATTTACGAAAAACTATGAAGAAATTAATATGAAAAAATTTTAACTAATTGAAGAAATTTGCACTAATTAAGCGTTCGTGCCAATTTTTCAAGGTACATATCCGCAGTCACTTAAACAGATTAAATTAAAAAGCTGCAATAATTTCTCTATGAAATTTGCCAATTAATTTGCACTTTTCGCCTTTTTCACTGCAACACTTTGTCTACCTAAGCTTGTAAGTAAATCAATGATGTCTATGTCGGTATGTATGTGTTCGTAAATCTGTTAATAGAAATAATATTTTCGGAAAAGATAAGCGCTACTGACCAGTGCATAATAAGCTTAATAACGTATCGATTTTATGTCCTCTATGGAGCTCTTGGATTATTACTTATAATATTTTTGTACTTGTATGTGTGTGAAAAGACTAGACGTAAATATAAATAAATATACAATACTGTGTGCGTATGTAGTAATTTACACAATTTATTACGCATTTATTACTTGAGATTGAAGAATACTAGTAAGTGGTTTACTGATTTACTTATGCGAAAATCTTCAATATTATTGTTACTTTTAGTAAAACACATTTTATTATTAATATTATTTTTGAAAA